>NC_077228.1:159913332-160180383 GCF_027887165.1 Monodelphis domestica | reverse complement strand
TAGATAGATAGATCATCATGCCTGGAGTCAGGAGGACCTGGGTTCAAATCCCAGATACTTTCTAGCTGTGTGACCCTGGGCAAGTCACTTAACCTCCATTGGCTAGCCCTTACTGCTCTTCTGCCTTAGAACAGATAATTAGTATTGATTTTGAGACAGAAGGTAAAGGTTTTAAACAAAACAGAACAAATAAACATGTTCACATAAACACATCTATGTTCACAGACATACATATCTAGCCATATTCCAAGGTACAACATGGTATAGTATATAGACAGCTGCCCAGACAACCAGTCAAATCCTGCCTCTGACATATACTGACTGTGTCACCTTGTATTAAGTGATTTAACTCCTTTGGACCTCAGTTTCCTCATCTGTAAAATGAGGAAGTCAGATTCAAAGTTTTCTTCTAGCTTTAAACCAATGACTCTGTAATCCTAAATTGTAGAGATGAGATGGGAAACAACTTGTAGTGAAGGAAATTTCCTTATCATGGAGCTGCTCATATGAAGAAAACAAAAATTCCAGTCCTCCTCACATATTCATTTAGTCTTTCTCTGTCTTATTCGAGCAAAAAGGGCATTTCTGAAGTGGTTTTGTTCCCTAGTTTTGTTTCTGCTCCTGACTCATCATCCTACATCAGTAAGTCACTCTTCTTGTTTATGCCTCAAATTTTCCATCTATAAAGTGAGGGCACTAATATTGCTTACTGCCTCTCTCCCAGAGAATGTATGAGGTCATCGTGTTAACCTCAGCAAAATGTACCGAAGGCTAAGTGCCTTCTTACGTCAGAGAGAGGTTTGTAATGGAAAAGTGGTCCTCCAGAGGGGTGTTTATCATAGCTGCCTTCCTGGGGAGCCCCATGAGGAAGTGTGCTCCAGCTATTAGTTTAGAGATGAAAAAGACTGTATTTAAAAAATGAAAATAAAAAGCCCCAAATCCTTATCTTCCATATTAGAATTAATATTAAGTTTTGGTCCCAAGGCAGAAAAGCAGTAAGGGACAGGCAATTGGGGTTAAGTGACACAGCTAGGAAGTGTGTGAGGCTAGATTTGAACTCAGGATCTCCCCTCTCTAGACGCGGTTCTCAAATCCACTGACCTTCTAGCTGCCACTGAGATGGACTGTATTTTAATCCTGGAATTTCCACTTCCTTCATGTATGATCATTGGAAAGATCCTTCCCATAAATCCTCTTGTCCCTCAGTTTCCCTATTTTTAAACTAGAGAACAAAAGTAAGTACATTTGTCATGCCCCTCCTGTGTGGCTGTCCTGGCAGTGTTGCTAGGGAACCTTGTGAACATCTCAGGTGAAAAGCTTCCCTTTTTCTCTTTCAGTGCCAGCTAGGATTAATAGATTAACTTTCCCCCATGTCCTGCTCCCCACTTCTTCTCCTTCTCGCCTCCCCACCCCCTGCTTTTGTGTGACTAACATTTTCCGTTTATTTCTTTTCCCTTGAAGCGGCTTTCAAGACAAAGCTTACTATTGTTTTTGGAGAGCCATTCCCCTCTGTCATTTCCTTTCCTCTCCGAGAGCTGGTGACCCACTCTGAGTATCTGATAAGAAGGGGCAGGGTTGGCAGTGTCCCTGACCATGTGGAGAAGTTTGCTTAGGCTGGTGGTCCCCTAAGTGAACCACTGTCTTCCCCAGGCAGTGAATTTCCAGTCTACAAAACTTTTCCAGCCCAATTAGTGATTAAAGATGAGGGATCGTTATCACAGAGGTTGGCTTCTATTTTGGGCGCTGATAGGCAGACTAACATCATAAACACAGTGTTTATCTGAGAGTTTTCAGACGCCCCAGAGTTCTCTTTATCAACGACTGTCTCCCAATGTGAGACACCGGGACATCTGCAGGATCCAGAGATAAAGAAATCCAATTGCTGCTATTTTGATGCACTGACAGAGCAGTTTATGCCTTCTGGAAGTGCTCTGTAATAATATTTTCTCAGGCTTACCTTGGTTGATTAGTATTTTCATTCCCAACTCAAGAATGATAGACAACAAGTGAATAGTAACCTTGGGCTTAACATTTACAACCTCAGCAGGATCCGTCCTTGTTGAAGGATAACCCACAGTGTGGCAGCATGCAAAGAACACTAGAAATAGCATCAGAAAACTGGAGTTTGCTTGTGACTTTGCCACTGACACATGTCCTTGGGCAAGTCAATGTTCTTGTCCTTCCATGGGTCTTAGTTTTATCATCTATAAAATGAAAGAGTTGATTAGATGATCTTGAAGCTTCCTTTTAACTCTAACATTCAATGATCCCATGACATACTATTTCTTGAGCAATAATTTCCCATCAAAGTAGCTAGAAATATTTCAATATATAACCCAATGGGCATCTCCAGAATGTACAAATTCTGTGGTCCTTATTGCTACTCTGAAGGAACTGAGGCTTCAGACATATCTGGCCAAAGGTCTTCTCAATGGGGCTTTGAGAACTCATATTGTTGTTCATTTCTTTATTTTTTTCCAGCCCTGCCCAGTTCTTTGTGAACCTATTTGGTGTTTTCTTTACAAAAGATACTGGAGTGGTTTGCCATTTCCTTCTCTAGCTCATTTTTATAGATGAGGAAACTGAGGCAAATAGGATTAAGTGATTTATCCAGGGTCACACAGCTAATAGGTGACTGAGACCAGATTTGAAATTGGGATGAGGAGTCTTCCTGACTTCAGGCCCAGAACTCTATCTAATGCATCACCTAAGTGCCTTAATGAGAACTCAGTAAAGTAGGACTTTGTTTTAATGCAAACTCAATACACACTGATTCAGGTATATGAGATTGGCAATTTAAAAAAAGGCAGAAAAATATACATATTTCCAACCTAAGTCTGTACCATTTTCTCAAGCAGCATAAAGTCTCCCAGTCATGCTGATTCTCCCCTTGAGAAGTCTGTATGAGTTACTACATTGTTTTCCACCACATTTTAGCTCCCACATCAGTTTAATTTTTTTTTTTAGCTCTTACTTTCTGTCCTAGTAATATCTCTAAAGACAAAAGGGCCAAGGCAGCTAGGTGGCTCAGTGGATTGAGAGCCAGGCCTAAAGGCAGGAGGTCCATTTCTGGCCTCAGACACTTCTTCACTGTGTGACCCTGGGCAAGTCATTTATCCCAATATTGCCCGGCCCTTACCACTCTTCTGCCTTGGAACCAAAACACAGTATTTTTTTTTCTTTTCTTTTTTTAAAACCTGACCTTCCATCTTAGAATCAATACTGTATATTGGTTCCAAGGCAGAAGAGTGGTAAGGACTAGGCAATGGGGGCCAAGTGACTTGCCCAGGGTCACACAGCGAAGAAGTGTCTGAGGCCAGATTTGAACCTAGGACCTCCCATCTCTAGGCCTGGCTCTCCATCTACTGAGCTACCCAACTGCCCCCCAAAAACACAGTATTGATGGAAGGTAAGGATTTTTTAAAAAGATAGAAAGACAAGAGTTAGGCATCAGTCTTTGAAGTTGTAATAAGTAACATGCCCATCAGAGCAATGTTTCTCTTTGTTCCATTAATGCTATTTAGTTATTAATAATAGCCCCAAAGTACAGGATTAGTGGTTCTGATAAGCCTAATAAAAGTCATAAAGTGCTTAGATATGTTCACATAAGTACTTATGAAATAATGCTTATTAAAATTAAAATTAAAAAATTAAAATTAAATTAAAATATATTAAATAAATTGTGCATAGTTTTCAATTTATGCCAAAGAATCTTTGATATGTAAAACAAGGTACAAGAATTCAGACCTTGTTCAGAGAATTCACACTTTATCTAGGAGGCGGCAATGGGATAAAGGGATTATTACAAAACTCCTTTTAGTGGGTTCCTAAGCAGGCCCCCTAAATGGAGGGACCACCAAACCTTTGTCTGTCCTTCCTCTAAGCTACCTAGTGTAAAGATTAAAATTTAGGGGAGAGGGGGAGACTGAGGCAGGTAGAAATTAGTTTCTCTCTGCAAGGAATATATATTTTTTAGAGGTTTATTAAAGGTTAAAGATTAAGAATATACAAGTAAGAAACATGTGCCTAGGCCAGAGGCCTAGACAAAATAACCTCACATCATGGAAGAGACGCCTCTGCTCCAAAAACGGAAGTCCAAAAGGCCCCAGACCTTCAAAAGCCTTTGCTTAAATATCTTCTCGATCTCGGCCCAGGTGAGATTACAAGGCATTCTGGGGAAGTGGAGCAAAGGCTCATGGGGATTGTAGTCCTGTATTCGAGTCTATTTTTTACATCCCCCCCGTGTGATCATTTGTGGAAAAATTAATTTTTCCCCAAAAGGATCATAAAAACATAATAAACTTAAAAGATTACAATAGTGTGAGGATAAGAGAAAAAAGAATAAAACCAATAATTTCTGAACACATTGACAAAAAGCCGTTAGGGGGCAGTCCCCTTTGGCATAAAAGTATACATACAAATAAATGTTCAATCAACCACACCCAAAGTTCAATTTTGTGCAACTTGTGGTCTGGAGGCCTCTTCATGGTGGCTTCTTCAACAGTTCAGTTTCTGAATTCAGAGCGGTAGCATCTTCTTTACCTAAAATTCTTCTCAAAAGGAATTTAAACTTGCAATTTAAATAATGATATTTTTTTACATTCCCCCGTGTTGTGGGTGATTGAAAGATTCAGAATCAGTTAGGGATGCATGGCTGAGGTATATGAATCAATTGGCAAGAGATATTAAAAAAGACATCAGAAAATCCAAAAGAAAAGAAAAATTTCTGGATGAAAATATAGACTATCAAAGTCTTATGTGTAAAAATTCCAAGTAGAAGAAAAATAAATCTATAACAGGTCCTTCAATCAGGGCCCAATCAAAATGATCTAAGTAATGATGCATTTACCCAATCAGTGCCAGGACTACAGAAAGGTACCACACTATGAGAGGCAGAAAAGGGGACCAGATTATAGAAGCCAAGTAGGAGCCCAGGTTTTGGGGATACTCATCTTTGAGTATCTTCAGAGTGAGTGTAGATACAAGGAAAGCCTATGTCTTAACACATGTTAAACATAGTAACCTTGAGTCTTCACACTAGGTTCAAGACCTTTGTATTGGCTTAGAAGTGCATCAATCCATCCTAGATTGGCCTTTCTTTGGCCCTATGAAATGGCTCTTGTGTGTAGCTCTTGTCCTGGAATCAGACAGAATCATTAAGCAAAGTCCCATAATTTATTTAAATAATTAGTGGCATCATTTTCATAGTCACAAGCTTTTTAGGGCATGCATTACAAAATGTATCTTAAACTTGTAGCACTGAAAATCAAAAGGTTAAAGAAAATCTTAATACTGGTGACATGTGCTTCAAATATAAAAAGGAGAGAAAAAATAATAAAAAAAACTGAAAAAGTATATTGCACATGCAAGAAAAATATAATAATAAAAGAGCTTTTAAAAATTCAAAAATATAGCTTATAATCATTGACAATCTGTGTCAGCTAAGAAAATATAAAATGCAAGGCTTTCTCACCAAAAAATGAGATCCATTTCCTCTTTGTATCTGGCCATGATCACTGTGAGTAGAAGGCAAATGAATTGAACAAGGTTAACAATTTTTCATCTTTAAAAATACAGTAGTACAAATATGTAGATATCAAAATCCCCAAAATTCTCGATAGCCCAATTAATTACAATAGCAAACAAACACACTTTCATATTTCACATAAGTTGCTGTATGACATTTTTAAAACCTATGAATTGATGGACATTTGTCACAATTTTTACAAACGTAGCAATCTTTCAACCTTGGTAATAAACATATTTTTTTTTTTAAAACAAAGTAAAACTCATCTTGGGTTTAGAAGATAATCAAGAAATCTAGATATCATTCTGGTAGAAGTAAAATAGTGAGCTGAAGAGCATAAATAAAGGTGCTCCTTTTTCTTGGAGGCTTATAGGGATACAAATGCCCTGAGATTAACTGCCCAACTTCCAT
Organism: Monodelphis domestica; assembly: GCF_027887165.1. Lineage (NCBI taxonomy): Eukaryota > Metazoa > Chordata > Mammalia > Didelphimorphia > Didelphidae > Monodelphis > Monodelphis domestica. The sequence continues at coordinate 160,174,445 of NC_077228.1, read as the reverse complement.
TCACATGTGGGAAGGTTGGGGGTTATAAAATACATTTCACTTCAGCTACTAGAATGGGCCTTACCTCGTGGTAGGGGCAGGCAAAAATAACCAGACTGTTAAAAAAAATTCCAAAATCATATTTAAAAAACCCTTAAAATCAAATCATTTGAGGTATTTAGCACATTAAATTTTCCAAAGGTTGTTAATACAATTATAACCAGTTCTGAAGTCCATCTATCCTCGGCAAAATAGAAAAAAGCTGTTTTTTCATATATGGGCTTATTCACAACAATATTTGTTCAACAGTTATAGGGGAAAAACAACAGAATTTCAAAACTCAGTACATTCAAAATAAATTCAATCAACCTTCAGTTCACAGAATAATATTCAATCCAGTAATATATGAACTTAAAATCACAAAGTTAAACCTTAAACAAAACAATGCAATAGAATACAGAGATGTTTATAAACCATTGGAGTCTGAAATGCCTTAGAACATAGCCTTTAGTCTCTTCAAAGTTCCTTGGGTTTTTTTTTTGTTTGTTTGTTTTTAATTATCCATTTAAATGTCTATTGTCCGAAGGTAGAGTAGTAAAGGCTAGGCTATGGGGTTCAAGGGATCCGTCCAGGGCCCCATAGCTGGGAAGCATCGGAGGCCAGATTTTAACTAGAGACCTCCCGTCCCTGGGCCTGGCTTCCAGTTCGCTGGGCCACCCATTTTCCTCCCCAAAGTTAAAGTTGAATCTTTGGGCTGAGTCTGCTCCCAGACAGGCAGGTAAAATCAATGAAATTGCCAGAAGAGCCAAAAATCCTTTTAAACAGCTCATTGCTTTTTAGGTTTCTGTTTGAAAAGTCTGTTTCTTCTCTCTAGTCTTTTCTCTCTTTCCCCTCTCTGATCCCTTCGTGGTCACCAACTGTAAAGATTAAAATTTAGGGGAGAGGGGGAGACTGAGGCAGGTAGAAATTAGTTTCTCTCTGCAAGGAATATATATTTTTTAGAGGTTTATTAAAGGTTAAAGATTAAGAATATACAAGTAAGAAACATGTGCCTAGGCCAGAGGCCTAGACAAAATAACCTCACATCATGGAAGAGACGCCTCTGCTCCAAAAACGGAAGTCCAAAAGGCCCCAGACCTTCAAAAGCCTTTGCTTAAATATCTTCTCGATCTCGGCCCAGGTGAGATTACAAGGCATTCTGGGGAAGTGGAGCAAAGGCTCATGGGGATTGTAGTCCTGTATTCGAGTCTATTTTTTACACTAGACAGGGAAAAAATAAAGCACTCTGTTATTGGCCTGCCTTGAATGGATTCATACCATTAGGGGGATAGAATCGAGAGGCAGATTTTCCAGATATTACTTAGTGACAAAATGTCATTTTACCATTGTTAGACTTGGCTTGCCCTAAATTTGCTGAATGGCAGTCATATGTACTTCTTTCCTTGATATTCTAGGGCAAAGTATGGGATAAAGAATGGGTTTTCCTTTCTGCTTATGCATAGCCTGGATTATTAAAAATTAGGTTTCAGTAGGTACAATTAGGCACCAATAGCCATTCATGTGCACATAGTATGGAATAGTCAATAGATATAGACATTGAATGTTAGGGGTGGCAAGGATCTTATCTAGTCCAATCTAATCTAGCCCCCTTATTTTATAGGAATCAAGAGGTAGAATGATTTCTTTTCTTTCTGAAGCTAGTTAAGGGCAATGCTGGACCAAATCCAGGCTTCTGACTCCAACTCCAGTCTTCTTTCCATTACACTACAGTGCCCTAATTCAGGACTGGGTCAAAGTGAGAGTTTTCTTCCAGTGAGAGTTGGAGGACTCCTCAGTATTCTGGGGCTCAGCCAGATCTCCATTTCATCTAGAGTCTCGGGGCTCCCTCCCACTCTGCACAACTCAGGGAGAGTCAGAGTACCAAGGACCAAAGGAAGTTCTTATTGGATCCCATAAGCCCTGACCAGGTGCCATGGTAACCCTTATCTCTCAGTTACACAGTTGGCCTCAAGAACCATGTTTTTAATGCTTCACTATAACTTTCACTCTAACAACAAGGAAGTCTACCAACTTGGTTCTTCAGCCACACTGACAATCATGAGATTGGAAAATACCACACTGATAGATGGCCAACATGGGGGTCTCAAGAGAGATTCCAGGGGTGGAAACCCTATAACTAACTACTGATGACATGATTTCTAGAGAGAGACTCCTAACTGTGCCAACTCCTTCCTATTTTGGTTTAGAAAAACCAGTTGGCCTTGTTTCTGTGATTGACTTGATACCGGCTCAATCTGACAGAATCTCGTAGGGAAAAAACCAAGCCTATTGGTATGCCAGTGTGGGTACTCTTTATTATTACAGTACCTTCCCTGTTGCTGGGTCTTCAAAGAAGATAACAATAGTCATGCCAGAAGGCTTGAGTATAAGTTCTGTAGAACCCTACATGGATTCCTTCTGTGTAGCAAACCTTAATTTTGTGTTTATTTGGAAGGAATTTAACCTCTTGGTGCTTTCTTGTCAATAACATACCATTGGTTTTGATGGCTACTTATCTTTTCTTCTTCCAAGTTGCCATTGATCCATTAATAACTATTTTATATATCTGATCATTCAACCACTTCTAAATCCACCTGACTATACCATTGCTTAGGTCACATACTTATTTTTGTAGTCAAGGATAGCATGAGAAATTTTGTCATTTTTTTCTTTCTGAAATCCTGGTATGAATCCAACTGGTTCAATAATAAGAATAAGAAAATAATTAGTTTGGCATGATCTATTCTTGCTAAAATCAGAGTTTTTAGTAATCACCACTGCCCTTTCTAAGTTCACAGAAACTACCCCTTTAATGATATATTCTAGAATTAAACTCCCTGGCTTATGGTTCAAACACTGTTCTCTTTCCTTTTTTGAAAATTGAGACATTTGCCCAGTTCTAATCTTGAGTCATTCATCCCATTTTCCATAATCTTTTAAGGATTACTGGCTGCGCCTCAGAAGTCACATTGAATAATTCTTTAAATATCTTGGGACATAGTTCACCTGCTTCCTGGTAACACTGAGTATAAATCAGCTTACTTATGTTTTCTGTTTCTCTTTCTTTCTTTCTTTCTTTCTTTCTTTCTTTCTTTCTTTCTTTCTTTCTTTCTTTCTTTCTTTCTTTCTTTCTTTCTTTCTTTCTTTCTTTCTTTCTTTCTTTCTTTCTTTCTTTCTTTCTTTCTTTCTTTCTTTCTTTCTTTCTTTCTTTCTTTCTTTCTTTCTTTCTTTCTTTCTCTCTTTCTTTCTCTCTCTCTCTCTCTTTCTTTCTCTCTCTCTCTCTCTTTCTTTCTTTCTCTCACTCAAGGTTGTGATTAGATGCTAGAAATTTTCATAAAGCTCAGGTGTTAGTATAGGTTAAAGCAAAATTCTCTACTTATTTTTTTTTTCAATTTCAACTCCGTCTTTACCATGTTTGTTCTATCTTTTCCAGTCCAAAAATGATACAAGCTTGGTATAGAAAATAGAAGCAAATAATAGTTACAGTTTCACTTTCTCCCCTTTGTCCCTTATAGTTCTCTTATTTACCCAGATAATGATCCTATCCCTTCTTGCATCTTCTGTTTGACTCTCCAAATCAATAACCAATCAAAATATAAAAATTTATTAAGTCTTTAACTATGTGAAAGGCACTGTGTTAAATGTTGGAGACACAAAGTGAAATAGTTCCTATTCTCAAAGGGTTTATATTCTAAAGGGAGTGGCACCAGATACACATATAAGTATAGGTGGAATATGTGTCTAATGAATGCAAGATGATTTTGTAAAACAATGCTTTAGAAACTTGGAATCGTAAAGACTCATCTTGATGAGTTCAAATCTGGCCCCAAACACTTACTAGCTGTGTGTACCTGGGCAAGTCATTTAATCTTGCTTGCCTCAGTTTCTTTATCTATAAGATGACCTAGAGAAGGAAAGGGCAAACCATCCCAATACCTTTGCCAAAAAAATCACCAAATGGGATCATGAAGAGTTGACCACAACTGAAACAACTCAACAACGATAACAATAAAATAGCATTCATATACCTCAGATTTCTCATTTGTTTCTTTTGACAGACACACTTTGTTTTCCTTTTTTGTCTCTAAGTAATGGGCTGCTATGAATATTTGGGGGTATTTCTTTTTGTCTTTTATTTCCTTTGGGTACATTGCTCCATCAAAAAATATGAATAGTTTAGTAACTTTTCTCACATTATTCCAAGTAGTTTTCTTCAATAGTTGAAACAATTCACAACTCCATCAACAGTCTGTTAATGTACAAGCTTTCCCATAGCTCCTCAAACATTAACTGTGCTCCATTTTTATCATCTTTTCTATTTCACAAATAAGAAGTTAAACCTTTATGTGGTTTCATTTTCATTTTTCTTGTTATATGGGATTTGGGATATTTTTTTTTAATGTGGCTGTTGATAGAGTACATCACTTGTCTCTTTAAACAGTTCCCACTCATCCTTCTCATTGGAATAGTTTGTGTTGATGTCTTTAATATTTCAATTTTGAAAGCTTTTCTCTTGGACTGACATCCCTTGTAGGATTGTAGGTATGGGATTCTAAATGTTGCTCTCTGAACTCTTTGAGATTTACTATCTCCAAATTAAATTATGTTCAACTCCATGGCAAACAATACTCAGCTTTCTTTTTCTTCTTCTCTATCCTGAACTCTAAGATGGAATGGTTGCTTCCTCTATCATTCTCATCATTTCCATTTCAACAATTAGTTCTTTCATATTGATCCAAAGCAAGTCCACAATGTGAGTCCTTATTATCACTTCCTTCACCTTTTGAAGGATTAAATTATCAAATGGCAAGGCAAAAATATTATCTCCTCTGATTTTGATGCCCAGATACTTGAATTCCCCTTGATATGATGAAAATATTGTTTCTTTTTTTCCCCCTCCATTAAACCTCATCCAAATGCCCTCCCTAATCCTTCCTCCTTCCTCTGCCTCAGCTTCCTTCCTCTGCCTCAGGCCTTTGAGAGTTCAAGGCTAAGGGAACCAAAGCAGGAGTAGATTAGGGAAGGGAAGAGGAGGATGCTGGGGGATTTTAGTTTAACTTTGCCTGCATATAACTTTCTATGTCTCTGTGTGATCTCCTGCAATGGCACAATTATGGGGCATGTACATCAAGTTCCTTTTCCCTGGTGACTTCCCCAGACTTCAGAAACAAGATTTATACATTTAGAACACAGGCAGGGGTGGATTCTACCCACTTTTCAAGAGTCATTTTTCTTTGTTACAAGGGAGGGTTCCTATGGGGGCAAAGTTGACTGTGATTTTTTAAAAAAAAACATTAATATGGGGCAACTGGCAGCACAGAGGATAAAATGCCAAACCTTGAGTCTAGAAGACCTGGATTCAAATCTGGCCTGCACTTCCTAGCTGTATGACCCTGTACAAATCACTTAGCCCCAGTTGCCTAGCCCTTCTGCTCTTCTACCGCGGAACCAATACTTAGTATTGATTCTAAGATGGAAAATAAGAGTTGTTGTTGTTGTTGTTGTTTTTAAAGCAATAATAAAGGACAGCTTGATAACACAGTGGCTAGAGTGCCAGGTCTGGAGTTAAGAGTACCTGAATTCAAATAAGTAGGAAATACTTCATACAGATTTTAAGACATGCATTAATAAAACTTGTATGAAAGATCAACCAATTTAAGAGAAGCATAGTTACCAGGATTAATGCAGTCCCACTGTAATCTGTCCTTGTCAGAGCACATCAGAAGAATTCAATTTAATTCTGGTCACAAGTTGAGGACAATATGATAGACTGGTCAAGCCCAGCCCTTTTGAGCAGGCTCAGTATGCTCAGCTAATGCAATGCTAGAGACTGGGAAACTGCTTCCAGAAAAATGTGATAATGTAGAATGGATGGGATCTGGGCCTGGAAATATCAGAGCAAGCATGTTTCTGTCCAGACCCAATCTCTGTAGATTTCTTCAGTCTCTATAGATTTGGTTTCTGTAGATCTAGATATTTCAGTAAATCTGAAGACAAAGTACCAGTTTTAATTCTAGATTAATTTATTCTAGCTTTCTATTTAAATTTTGAACTTTCTATTTTTCATTCCTGCTTATCTTCTCACCTTCTCAGTAGTACCCCAAGTCGGCCTGGTAGACTCTGAGATATTACAGCTTTCCCTATCTTCTAGCTGTGAAAATTTGAGCTTAGGTACTTGGGTTCAATTACATGTCTGCCATAAACCGAAAGGTCCTGTGTTTTGCTTAACCAATCTGGGTGCACCTTTCCTAATCTGTGAAATGGGCATTGGGTAGATTAGTCAGATGTTGTTTAATTAGATTTCTGCATAACAACCATTAAAATTGGCTAAGGCTCACAGCAGGTGTAAGAGCTTAAAACAAGACCTTTTGTAAAATGGTAAGAATTTTAATGAAATGTGATCTGCAGCCTTTATTAAGGAGACTGTTTTTGAAATCAGGAGGCACAGGTTAGGATCTATGCTTTGATGCTTACCATATCCTCCTCACTCCCCCCCTTTAAAATTCAACTTCATTTTCAGTTCCAAATCCTCCTCTCACTTCCTACCCACCCAACGAGAAGGCAAGAAATACAAAACCCTTTATAAATATAAAGTCATGCAAAACAAATTTCTGCATTAGCTATGTTATGTCAAAAAAGGGGGGGGGAGAAAAAGAGAGGAAAAAAATGCTTCAATCTGTGCTTGTCTATCAGTCCTCTTTCTATAAGTGGATAACATTTTTTTTTTACCACAAATTCTTTGGCTTTATTATGGATCATTATTTTTATCAGAGTGGCTCATTCCTTCACAGTTGATTATCTTTATAATATTACTGTTACTCTGTAATTCTTTCTCCCGGTTCTGCTTTCTTCTTTTTGCATCAATGCATATAAGATCTTTCTGAAGTCATCACCTTCATCACCTATTACAGCATAATAATATTCTACCATATTCATATAATATAACTTGTTAAGCCATCCCCCAATTGGTGAGCATCCCCCCATTTCCAATTCTTTGCTACCACAAAAGAACTTCCATAAATATTTTTTGTACACATGGGTCGTTTTCCTTTTGTTCTCTTTGGAGTAAGGTGTACCATACCAAGAGTGGTGTTGCTAGGTCAAAGGGTATGCACAGTTTAATAGTTTTGGAGTATAATTCCAAATTGCCAAAATGAGTGAATTAGTTCACAGCTCCACCAACATTACATTATAATGTGCTTCTTTTCCCAAATCCCTGCTAGTATTTGTTATTTTCCTTTTCTGTCATCTTGGACATTCTGATGGGTATGAAGTAGTACCTCATGAGTACCAAATGAGTTGTTTTGATTTGCATTTCTCTAATTATTAGTCACTTAGAGTATTTTAATATGACTATTGATTTATTCCTCTGAATATTTTCTCTTAATATCCCTTCATGATTTATCAATGGGGGAATGTTGTTATTGCTATAAATTTGGCTCAGTTCCCCAGATATTAGAGAAATTAGATGTTTATCAAAAAAACTTTCTACAAAAAATTGCCCCCCCATGTGGTGCTTTCTGTTTTTGCAAGAATTCAAATTGTGAATCATCTAATGTCTAAATTCATCTAAAAGATGAATCATCTCATTTCTCTGAGCCTCAGTTTTCCTGTATTTAAAATGGGGTACTTGTAATATACTTTTATTATTATTTAGTCATTTCAGTCATGTCTGACTTTTTGTGACCCCATTTGGAGTTTTCTTGACAAAGGTACTAGCGTGGCTTGTCATGGACTTCTCATTTGACGGATGGGCAAACTGAGGCAAACAGTGGCTCTCTTAGGGTCACATAGCTAGAAGTGTCTGAGGCCAGATTTGAACTCAGGAAGATAAATAAATTTTCTCACCTTCAGGCCCGACATTCTGTTTACTGTACCACCTAGCTGCTCACTACTTTAAAAAGTAGTAAAGGGAGCAGCTGGGTGGCTCAGTAGATTGAGAGCCAGGCCCAGAGACAGGAGGCCCTAGGTTCAAATCTGGCCTCAGACATTTCTCATCTGTGTGACCCTGGGCAAGTCACTTGACCCTCATTGCCTAGCCCTTACCACTCTTCTGCCTTGGAACCAATATACAGTATTGACTCCAAGACAGAAGGTAAGGGTTTAAAAAAAATTTTTTTAATTAAAAAAAGTAATAAAGCTCAAATGGAATGTAAGTACTTTGTAACAGTAAATAGCTACAAAAATATAAGTTCTTATTGTTACTGTTGGGAGGAAGGGAATAATCACTTATATAGCACCTATTTATTTGCAAGATACCATGTTAAATATCTTTTAGGTTTTTTATTATTATATGATCCTCACAACAACCCTGGGAAGTATGTGTTATTATTATCCCCATTTTACAGATGAGGAAACTGAGTCAAATAGAGACTTAGTGACTTGCCCAGAGTTATAAAAGTAGTGTCTGAGGTCAGTTTGGAACTCAGGTCTTCCTGCCTCCAGATCCTTTACTCTACCCACTGCACCACTAGTTACCTTAGTTGTCCTTATTGTTGTTAGAAATTTCTAGGATTCTAAGGTTCCCTGCTATATGATTTAGGGTCAGAGTGCAAAGGCTGGTGAATTTTCTTGGGCTGTGTATGCAAGGATGATTTAATCCTCACTTGTAAGACTACCTGAAAATCCTATGGCTATCCTTGGGAAAAGTTGGCCTTTTTATGTGGATGATATTCATGGCTGTCATATAACAGACCAAATTTACTCTTCTCGTGTACCAGAAATATTTTTGTGGCTCCTGGTGCAAACAGTCACTTCATCATGCATACACCAGCCACAAACGACTTTCTACAGAGGATGGTGCCTCAGGCTTCTACTGGTATGCCTGGAGCCACTGATCTGGGCAGCAAAGAGCCTGACCCTGTTCTGAGACAACTTAGAAAAGTACAGGTTTCTGACAGGTTGTCATAACCTCACTTAGAACGTTGGCAGGCATTTCTGAGCCTGGACTTGAAAGGCTGACACTTTACATGACTCTAATGGCTTCACAGCTCATTAGAAAACTGACCTGATGATATTTCAGGTAGGGTGGGATGCCAAATCCATGTACATTTTTATTTAACCAAACAGTTAGTTTGACAAATAGTGTATATTGGATTATTATTGTTATTTCAGGAACATTCCATTCTTGATTCCCCATTTGGTTTGCCATTCTTGGCAAAGATACTGGATTGGTTTTTGCCTTTTCCTTCTCCAGCTCATTTTATGGATGAGAAAACTGAGGCAAATGGAGAATCCCACAGCTAGTACATGTTTGAGGTTAGATTTGATTCCTGATTCTAGACCTGCGGCTTTATCCATGATGCTACCTAGCTGCTATTTAAAAAATAAGAATAATAATTGCCATATAGTCACAACACTTGATTGAGTCAGGAGACCTATGTTTAGGGATAGGTGTGAAATGCTTAACAATTAAAAAAAAAGTTTAAAGGACACATTTTTGAGGTTTTCTTGGCAAAGATACTGGAGTGCTTTTGCCTGAAGGACACATTTTTAAGATTAATCTGAATTACTATGACCTCAAGCACTTTCTTAAGTCTAGACAGTTGAACAAAACAATGAATCAATTCCTGATTTATAATTTTTGCTATTTTCCTGAGGTATAAAAGCCCAGACTCAGAATTCAACATTTGGCACCCCTGGCTATAAATTGGCTTCAGGAAAACTTTGTACCTGTGATCTCCCCCATTAGATTGGGAGCTCCTTGAGGGCAAGGACTATGTTGCTCTCTTTTTTATAATCTAGTGCCTAGCACAGTGTCTGGCACATAGTAGGAATTTAATATATGTTTACTGACTCACTGACTATAAGTGTAATTTTATCTCCATCCGAGTTCACAAACTTCTGAAGGGATCTCTGGACCCTGAAGTAAGCACCCCTGCTCTAGAGGAATGTGATCATTCTCTCCTGATAATGAGGATGGGGAGGCTTCATTTTTGAATGCCTTCTTTTCACTTTCTGCTTAATATTTGTATCCTTACAAAGTTTCTGGAACATTTGTTATTCAATCATTTTTTTCAGTTATGTACAACTCTTCATAATGTCATCTGAGGTTTTCCTGGTAAAGATACTGGTTGTTAGGTGTAATATCCTAACCTATACCTAGGGATGTTTCATTCAAACTACCTGATGTTCATTTTTAGACATTCTAAAACACATACATCTGTGCCTTGGTGCAGACTGTCCCCACAAGCCTGGAATGCTCTCCCTTGCTCATGCTCACCTCTTGGAATTTCTACTTCATTTCAAGACTCAGTTCAGATGCCACTTCCAAAAGGAGGCCTTTCCCTGCCTCCCCAATGTTTAGTGTCCTCCCCTTACTAAAGGTGCTTTGAATTTGGTATGTATTTTATAATCATGTAACTTGTTAACATGTTTTATCCCAGACTTTCACCAAGTGGAACTAGTCCAGCAAGATAAATTCTAATATTGATTATGTCCAGAAATCTATACTTCATTCTGTATTTTAAATCCTTTATATCTCTGGCATGAAGTAGATGGAGAGTACAATCCTTTTTAAGGATTTCCAAGCTCTATGTTATAAAGGGTCTCTTGGACTAGTGTCTCAGTTGAAATATAGAAAAGAATATTAGAACTGTCAAAGGAAATGATCAGCCACTTTCAAGCGATCAGAATTTCTAATATGCAGTTGTAAATTACTGAATGTGACTGGTATCCTGAAGGAAATTAGTTGTAGCAAGTGGCATTGCAAGGAAATTCCAAGTAAGGAGCCCAGCCAGAATTCAGTGTGAGGGTCTGAAAGACCTCGATCACTGTGGGGTGATACACATCAAATACAACTATACAAAAGAGGCTTGTAAGACAGGGCCCCTGCTGCCCTCCAGGGGGATCAAGGGAAAAAAGGTAAAAAAAGAGATAGGTTGTCACTGTATCAGGAGTTTTTCATCTGAAATCCTATCTGGAATGAAATGTTCTGTCCTGGATCTCCTATATCCAATTACCTTCATTTCCTCCCCATTCAATCCTGCTTTAACCCCCTGCAGTCTGTCTTTAGCTCTCCCTCTCTATTAAAACTACTCTCTCTCTCTCTCTCTCTCTCTCTCTCTCTCTCTCTCTCTCTCTCTCTCTCTCTCTCTCTCTCTCTCTCTCTCTCTCTCTCAGAAGTTACTTACAATTTCCTTACCAGCAGATCTATTGACCTTTCCTCTGTCTTTATCCTATAGGATGAAACATATCACTATCCAGTCTCTCCTTGAAACTCCATCCTCCCTTCGGTTCCATGACATTCTAATGCTTCTCCCCCTGCCTCTTGGTTTTTAAATATGGTTTCATTGATAAATCTTCCTCCTTGCATACTGCCCTCCTTTCTCCCTCCCCAACCCTTCAAATTGTTGGTATTTTCCAAGGCCCAATCCATGATTCTTTGTTTTTTTTCCTCACAATATTTATTTCCTTGATGCAATCTAATTCAACAATTACTTCTTTGCTAAACTCCAACATCTATCCACTCCTTTTCCATACTCTCACCTGAGCTTCAAGTCTGTGTCCATATCAGTACTTTCATAAATATCTCACCATCACCTCAGATTCAGTGGTTCTGAAACTGAACTTGTCATCTCCCCCAATCAGCTGCCTTTCCTAAGTTCTTTGTCTCTGTGATTCTTCCATGTACACAGATTAAAATAATTTCCCTCCTTCACCATTCATAACCAGTCAATCACTACTTCATGTTTATTCTTCCATTAAATTGTCTGTCATGTTCATTTATATCCAATCTTTTCTCTCTACTACCATTGCTGTAATTCAGGATCTTATTATTTGACATCTGAATTACTATCACAGCCTTCTAATTGACCTCTTTTCTTCTGATCTTTTATCCTAGCAACCCATCCAGCATAGCATTGCCAGACTAGTCTTCCTTACCATTGGATTTCATAATGTCACCTTCTTGCTCACTACCTTTCCATCTTTCTCCATGTTAGAATCAAGGCAATGTTCCTATAACTGGCTTTAAAACTGCTTTATAATCTTGCACTTTCTTAGCCACCCAGCCTCCCCTCTCAGCTCCCCCTTGATTATTCACACCTTACACAAATCAGGTTGATCTTGTTGTCCAACAAATGTTCCAATCTCCATTCCTTCATTCCTTTTTGTCCTTACATGGTAGTTTCTCTTTCTTCTAAACCAGGGATTCATAGCCTGGGGTATGTGAAATTGTACATTAAAAAAAACACAACAACAACCAACCAGTAACATTTTGATAGCTCTATCCCTGAATAATTGGTTACCATAGTAATACTATATATTTTATGCATTTAAAAACATTATTCTGAGAAATCTATAGGCCCTACCAAAAGGACCTATAACATGAGACTGGCTAAGAATTTCTGCCTCAAACTAACATATATCACTCATTTATTAATTAAGTCCTACTCGACACATCTGTTGTACGTGTATTATCATTTAATTCCAAATTGCCATTTAAATGTTTGTATCTTCTTCCCTAAATATATGTGTAAGCTCTTGAATGGCACAGATGGTAGTTTATATTTATTTTTTCCCCCAAAGTACCTAACAGAGTCTTTTGTACATAGTAAGTATCCAGACATATTGCTTGATTAATTGTAAGGATTGGAGGTAGGGATGCCATTCACATCTGTGATTTTCTGGGGCACATTAGTTATATTCATGAATTGACAGAACTGAGTTCTAGTTTAGACTTAACTATTAACTAGCTATGTGATCTTGGGGAAAATTATTTGATGTTCCTCAGGCTCAGTTTCTTCCTCATAAAATGAAATGGTTGGAGCAGAAATTTAAAGTTTTCTCTGACTATAAAATTATATGATATATATATAATATAATATATTATATTATAAATCTTTTGTCATAGGAAGAAATGGGCTACTTAGCTATTCACTGTATTACTTTAGCATCAGGTATTTCCAGGGGTAGGGCAGCTAGGCAATATAGTAAATAAGAGTGCCAGTCCTGGAGTTAAAATCTGGCTTCAGATATTTACTAGCTGTGTGATTCTGGGTAAGCCACTTAACTCTGCCTCAGTTTCCTCATCTATAAAATGAGCAAGAGAAGAAAATGGCAAACATTCTAGTATCTTTGCCAAGAAAATCCCAAGATATTGTCATGAAGAATCAGACACAAATGAAATGACTCAACAACAACAATATTTCTAGGGAAGATAGTGATGTCATGGAAAGAGCACTGAATATGGAATCTGAAGGATGGCACTACCTATGGAACATGAATTCTCTGAGCCTTTCTGGTTTTCATTTTCCTCATTTGTAAAAGGAGAGAATTGCATTAGATGATAACCAAAAACATTTTTGGTTCTGGATCCTGTGATGCGTGACATCAGTCCTTTCAAAGATGTCATAAAAATATATATGAATAGTCAAAGAAATGTAAGAAATGTACAAAAGCAGTGCAGTAGATTGGCTAACATTATAGCAAAGGAAAGTAATAAATGTTGGAGGGGATGCGGCAAAACTGGGACATTAATGCATTGCTGGTGGAGTTGTAAATTGATCTAACCATTCTGGAGGGTAATTTGGAACTATGCCCAAAGGGAGCTAAAAGACTGTCTGCCCTTTGATCTAGCCATTGCACTGCTGGTTTTGTACCCCAGAGACATAATAAGGAAAAAGACTTGTACAAGAATATTCATAGCTCTTTGTGATGGCAAAAAATATAAATTCAAGACTTCTTGACTCAAGTCCATTCTAGACAATGCTCCCAATGAACTAAAATCCTGTACATAGTCCAATGAGTAGTTCTGTGATCAGAGATACCCACCAGAAACAATGTGATACCTACCAGAGATACAATATCCATCAGAGAATAGTACAATGACAGCACTAAAGGATCGAGGCAGCTCTGTATTACCTCCTATATGGATATTCTCTATGAACATTTCCTATGTATCAGAATGGTGCAGTGGAAATTGAAATGTTCCAATCTTCTCTCCTAGATGCATTCCCCCCTAGATGGCAAAGTACTATGTGGGAAATTGTGCCCTATGTGTGCATCGGGGTAAGGATAATCCTTTTCCATCATTTTATTTGATATGTTAGTAGATAAAATATCTTTTATTGTGAATTATTTTGGTGTCTAGCTGATTTGTAGGGGCTTATGAGCTACAGTTTTTAGTGGATGTTGGCCTACAGAATTTTTCAAATGGGAGGGGGGTTTTCTTTGGGACCTCTATGTACAGGAAATACCTAATGAGCTTCTAGATACCAGGGAAATTGGGCTGGTTCTACCATATCTTCCCATATTAAAATCCCCCTATTTCCTACAAAATTTGTAATAATTTCTCTCTACTTGTTTTAATCCTGGACAAAACCTATGGTTGCATTGATATTGGAAACTCCAATGAGGAAACTCTTATCTGCCAAATCAAATCAGCACCTGCTCTTCAACTTGGACTGAGTATTTTGAGTCACTGTGAAGCAAAATGAATTGTCCAGGATCACAGGACCAGTTGGTGTATGTCAGAAGTAGTACTTTAACCCATTTGACCCTAGTCTAGCTCTCTAATACATTAGGCTGTCTTCTTTACTTCTAAAGTGACTGAAAGATTCTCCTTAGTACAGTTGCTTGACTTTAACAAAAAGTTTGAATTTGTCTCTGTGGTAAACATATGCAAAACATTTACATTTGATGGGAGCAGGTGACCACTCCATGAATGCATTTTGCTTTGTTCTAATCTCTTATTAACAAAACAAAACAAACAAACAACACCCCCCCCCCCCCAATTTGCCAATTAATCACTGCCAGGTTAAGTCAGGTTGTGTGTGTGTGTCAGGATCTGAGACTTTTGTTCCCAGAGTAGCTTTACCCCAGATGTATCACATAAAGAAACTGTGGCAATCTGGTACAAGGACATGAAACCCAATCCTATTAGCCTTTAATGGCCAGTAGGGATCGACATTATCTTCCCCCTCACCTTCTAGTATTGCTGCTGCAAACAGCTTGACACTGCTCTGAACCATCAGACCATGAAAACTTCATTAGTAAAATCCAGTCCTTTGTGACCAAGGAAGAACAGCTGAGCACAGGATGGATGGTAGACAGAGGAAGGCTGGGTTATGTAAATAATGTAAATAATGGCAAATAACTGGGTTTAAGAGCTGTAATTAAATAGGAGGGAAATCAAGGTATATTGCTTATTGGATATCCATTAAGCCTCAATTGTGTTAAAAAAAAAACGGTCTTTTTAGGGCAAGTTAGGATATCTCTGGAACATAGGAATTATCAAATTTCCACCTCCACCATCAAATGAAGTGACTTGCCAATGACTTGAATGAGTTCTTTGTGAACTTATACAATGATGCAGGGATACCCCATTACAAATATATTGTGAATGAGGTTCATCCTTTAGGATATATACCTTGGCATATGTCCTTGTCCTGAGTGCTATATAAAGTGAGCAAAATAGGCATGGTCTGTGCCCTCTGAGATTCACATCAATGTAAAGAAGGGGATGGCAGAGGATAAGATATATAGATAGTGTCATTGAAGCAATGAATATGATCTTGGTAAGACTTTGGGAGATAGTGGAAGACGAAAGGGCCTGGTGTGCTATAGTCCACAGGATCATGAAGAGTTAGATATGGCTGAAAGTCTGAACAACAATTGTTAGACATCTAGCTTTCAGAGCAACTTTTTTTTTTTAAACCATTGCCTTCTGTCTTAGAATCAGTACTGATTCTAAGGCAGAAGAGCAGAAAGGGCTAAGCCAGTGATGGAAAATCTTTTAGAGGGGCAGGTAATGTGAAAAATGTCCTGAGGTGATGGGGAAGGGAGCAGCCCAGCCCCAAGCCCCTCAGGATTTCTATTAAAAAATTCTGGCAAACTCTGTTTTGGGCAATGGTGCACACACCTAAAGAAAGGGCTTTTAGTTCCCCCTCTGGCATGCACGCCATAGGTTCACCATCACAGGGCTAGGCAATTGGGGTTAAGTAACTTCCCTAGGATTACATAGATCGAAAGTATCTGAGGCCAGATTTGAACCTACATCCTCCCAATTTCAGACCTGATGCTCTATCTGCTGAATCACCTAGATGCCCCTTGAACAACTTTCAAATTCCATTTTTGAAGGCGTTTAGAAATGGAGAAAGATGAGGACCCCTAAAGTAGCCAAATAAAGTTGAAATTGCAGATTACATTGTTATAAGGAGTTGTTTATAAGTTTATATATTTGACGAATTTTGCTGGGCAAAATTCATCAAACTGATCCAGCTCTTTCATGTCGACATGTCAGGGGAAGTCCTATCTGGTGGAGAGACTTCCGATCACTTCAACATCTCCAATGGCGTGAAAGAAGGCTGTGTCCTTGCTCCGGTACTATTCAACCTATACTTCACCCAGGTATTACAACATGCTGTGATGGATCTAGACCTGGGTGTCTACATCAAATACCGACTGGATGGCTCACTATTCGACCTTTGCTGCCTGACTGCAAAAACAAAGACAACAGAGAGACTCATCCTGGAAGCTCTCTTCGCAGATGACTGTGCTCTCATGGCCCACTAAGAAAATCATCTTCAAACCATTGTGGACAGGTTCTCCACCGCAACAAAACTGTTTGGCGTGACTATCAGCCTCAGCAAAACAGAGGTGCTGTTCCAACCTGCACCAGGGAGGCCAACTAACCAGCCGTGCATTATAATCGACAGCACGCAGCTTTCTAACGTCAACACTTTCAAGTACCTGGGCAGCACCATCACCAATGATGGGTCCCTAGACCACGAGATCAATGCCAGGATCCAAAAGGCCAGCCAGGCACTCGGGCGGCT
This sequence comes from Monodelphis domestica, assembly GCF_027887165.1. NCBI lineage: Eukaryota > Metazoa > Chordata > Mammalia > Didelphimorphia > Didelphidae > Monodelphis > Monodelphis domestica. Next base: position 160,157,649 of record NC_077228.1, on the reverse strand, counting down.
GCACTGCAAAGTCCTCCAACACAGCGGTGTAAGCACTGAGACGAAGCTCAAAGTGTACAACGCAGTGGTCCTCAGCTCGCTCCTGTACGGTTGTGAGACATGGACACTGTACTGGAAGCACATGAAACAGCTGGAGCAATTCCACCAACACTCTCTCTGGTCAATCATGAGGATCCGATAGCAGAACTGAATCACCAACCAGGAAGTCCTCGACAGAGCCAACTCCACCAGCATCGAAGTCAAGGTCCTCAAAACCCAGCTACGATGGTCTGGACACGTCATCCGCATGGACCCACAGCGAATACCAAGACAGGTATTCTATGGTGAACTGCCATAGAACTGCCATATGGACTCAGGAAACAAGGTCGACCAAAGAAAAGATTCAAGGATCAGCTAAAGTCCAACTTGAAGTGGGCTGGCATTACACCAAAGCAACTAGAACTCGCTGCCTCTGTCAGAAGCAGCTGGCGAACCCACATTCACCATGATGCTGCCACCTTTGAAGATGAGCGACGTCGACGTCTTGCCGCTGCGCGTGAGCGCCGACACCAGGCCACAACCGCACCTCCCGTAACAACTGGAGTCCCATGTCCCATGTGCCACACACTCTGTGCCTCAGCCTTTGGACTCCAAAGCCACATGAGGGTACATCAATAGATGATAATGCACAAAGACAATCGTCATTCTCGGACGACAGACTACCACTACTACTACTATATTTTGACTAGTGATTCCCACAGTGGGACGTTAACAGTGGGTTTCCTCTGCTATCTGCTAGTCTCTGAAACCTATAGACACATAAAATTTTTGAGATGGTAGGGGTCTTAGCCTTTCACTGTACCAATAAGACTAATCTACAGATAAGGTCTAGAAACTGCTTAAGGTTGCACATCTGATAAGCAGAATAATAAAAGAAACTTGAAATGCTTTCTAAAGCCTATTTCAAGTTGAGGAAGTCTATATTGAGGAGGTATAGATTTGGAATACCATATATACTACTAGACATTGTAGATAATATTAATTAATTTGGCTAAACTTTTTTTCCTCTTTCTATTATTGTTCTTTGTTTAAAAAAAAAAAGATGGGTGCCTGAGTGAGGAAAGGAGAAGGGAATATATTGAGAGATGAAGTAATATAAAAATAGAATATATTCATAAAAACTTTAAAAAATAAATCTATGTTCATAAGTCCCTGGAAGATACTGAAAGAGATTGGGGACAATTCTCTGAAGCTACTACCAATATTTTACAATAACCTAATGATAGGTAGTGTAAAATACGACTTGACCTCAGTTTCCTCATTTGTAAAATGAATTGGAGAAGGAAATGGCAAGCCATTCTAGTATCTTTGCCAAGAAAACCCCTAATAGGGTCACAATGAGTTGGATACAATTGAAATAACTGAACAACAATAACAAGAATCTACCTAGAACAAAGAATTAACATTATGGAGATAAATAAATAAAAAAATAAAATAGAGATAAATCAGAATTATTTGAAATAAAGTCAGGTGTGAAACAAAGATATCCATTGTTACTACATCTGTTTAACATAATACTGGAAATGACTATAGCAATGAAATGGAAGGAGGGATGGAAGGAAGGAAGGAAAAAAGAAAAGAAGGAAGGAAGGAAGGAAAATCATACAGTAGTACAGAAGAAATTCAATTTAGACTAACACTTCACAACTTATACCAAGTTTCAAATGGATACTCCCCTAGATATAAAGATCACATAATAAGCAAATTAGAGAAATGTAGCTCCATGGTTTTGTGTAGGGTATTATCAATCTGAAAACTTCCTATCACTTCTAGTTTAAGTTGTCTTTGCATTTCATTAGGATGCTTTTGGTTAAATTCATTCAATAGAGAGCCACTTGCACCCGATTAAACATCAGGGCACAGCAATTTATCATTTATTTTAGATGGGATGGGGTAATTTGATTGACATACTCAATTGGTCCACCCTTATAGATGAAACATGGAGAGGGCCTTGAATAACATGGTAGCCTTCAGATGAGGGGAGAGAAAGAAAGAGAGTGTTCTAGGTTGGTAAAGACCAAAGGCAGAGGTGAGTTTAAGTAAAAGTCACTAAGGTTGGATAGATGGAATGGAGAAAGATATTGAAACACCTTTAAAGTTTGTAGGTTCTTGAATAGGGGAATAACATATTGTAAGTTGAACATTCACAGAATGGGGAGCAGAGTGGGCAGCTTGGTGTAGGATGTATTTAATGAGGAAAGGCTGAAGAGAGAAAGGTCAATTGGGGTTGTAGCCATGTAAATATGATCCATGAACAGCCCAGACTGTGACAGTGGCAATAGGACTTAAGAAGCAAGAGTGAATCTCACAGGTATTTTCAAGGAAAAAAGAAAGTAATGTAGAAGAAAGATGGCTGAGTATTTGAGAGTCCTAGGTCCTGGTTCTGATTCCAATGCAACTAACTAACTGTGTAAACTTGGAAAAGTCATTAACTAATCTGACACTCAGTTTTCTCATCTGGAAAATAAAAGAATTAGGTTTGATGATCTTAGATATTGCAGCTTTAAGACATTGTGATCTACATTATGAAACCAGCCTCTACCATGTGTGCTTTCAGAAGGGGAAAGTAGAATGGAAAATATTCTGGATTTAGAGAAAGAGGACAAGGATCTAAATCTCACTTCTGCCACTTACTAGCTATATGACTTTGGATAAGTCCCTTGACTTTGATTTAGGTTTTGTACTAGATGACCTCTTAGGCCCTTCCTGGCTCTGAATCTACGTTTCTGTGATCTATTTAAGAATGTCTCCCACATTTATTACTCATTTGCTCATATATCCATTCCTGATATGATCTTTGTAGTTAAGGTGGTTATTTTACGTTTATACAATCAATAATTGTAAGCATTACATATTTTAAAAATCCAAACAAGACAGGTTCAGCTTTATTTTCTCCTCTCATTAAAGTCTTATTCTATAAATTTCTATGAGAATATGAAGAATTTCAGATCATCGGTAAAGTAATAAAAGTGTCTAGAAATTGAATTCATAGAAATGTCCAAATGCAGTGAAAGAGAAGCAATAATAGAAGCATGTTGTTGGTACAGAAATACCCATTCACATTATCCTGGGAGAAGGTGGGGGTGCCTGACTTCTAGCTTCTGGAAGAATGCTGAGTTTCTGAAACCCCTTTAGCCTTTAAGAGACAGGAAGAAAGAAGGTAGGTGGCATGAATTTCTTAGAGGGAAGAGAATTACCCAATTGATCTTGGAGCTAGAGGGATAGCAAAGGATTGAGTTACTAATTTGGAAAAGTTAAAAAAAAACACACCTTGGATTTTAGCCTTGCTACTATGATGAGTTATTGGGATGGTGCTGGTCTGACTAGAAAGAAGTCACCTCTCTATCAATATCAAGTTTGTTTTCTTTCTAAAGGAAGTCTAAGCATTTGAGATAATGCTATGTATCAAGAGGTACATACTTAGGGGGTGAGGATTGGATACAGTGGAGAGGGAGGAGAATTATATCAATTAGTTATCAGTTACTGTGTTTTCTCTGTTCTTTCTGTGGAGTAATATAAAAGCTGTCCTATAACCGATATGCTAAGTGCACACATGGGAATTAGGAATCACTTATTCATATCTATAGAGAACTGGACATAAGCTCTATTTTAAGTTTCCTAGAGAAAACTCTGTGAGTAGGAAAAAGCAAATAAAAGAAATGAGTTGAGGGACACCTACGAAACTTGGTGCACATAAACTTAGAACTTGGTGTTCAGAAATTTGGATTATACCTTATAAGACAGTGATGTCTAGTGAAATAGGAAGGACAGCTAGATGACACAGTGGATAGAGTACCAGGCCTGGAGTCAGGAAGACTCACCCTTTCTGAGTTCAAATCTGGCCTCAGACACTTGGTAGTTGTGTGACTCTGGGCAAGTCACTCAACCCTATTTGCCTTAGTTTCCTCATCTGTCAAATGAGCTGGAGAGGGGAATGGTGAACCATTCTAGTATATTTGCCAGAAAACCCCCAAATGGGGTCACAGAGAATCAGAAATGACTGAAAAACCACTGAACAATAACAACAACAAAAGACTAAGCAAGAATGAAGGTCAATCTGAAGACCTAGAATTTATCCCTAAAGATGAACCTTGACTCTTTATGAAATACTAAACCTTTCTGGGTCTCAATATTCCTGGTTATAAAATTAGAGAACTAACCATTGCCTGCAATTACTTCTACCTTGATCCTGACTATATGGCATATCAAGGTGATGAGATGAAAGATTATAGAATTATAGATTTAAAGGCAAAAGGATGATTGGAGTCATCTAGTCTGACTCTAACTTCAAAGATGAATAAGGTGAAATATCTTGCCTAAGATCAGAGGCAGTAAATAACAGTAATGGGATTTGAATTCAGATTCTGATTCCAAAATAAAGGCTATTTCTATGTCATTGAATTGCAAAGACAGAAATGGGTCCTTGCACTGGGATTTTATAGATGACTTTTGGACATCATAGATTCTGGGCAGTGAGGCACAATTCAGTTAATTGGCATTACTGGGGGGAAAATGTCCTCCGGGTACAGTATGGGTCGTGCATTGCTATAAATCAAGTTTCTCTGAAAGAGGTTAATTTTATGACTAAGGCTTTGCTCTGCAAATGCTGAATCTTTTTGCAGTACAAGCCTGCTCTAGGGCTGAATGGTTCACTGTTGGCAGTATTTATCAGTAGTGGAGAAAGGGGCCAGTGCTTGATATCATCTCTGCCTCCCTAGTGTCCAGAATACTAATGAGGAATGGCACACTGTGGCCTCTATTGATCTATGATTTACTTATTCCAGATTTTTCTCATTGCTAAAGGGAATTATACTTGGTTGACGGAAATCACATTGTCCTGACCCACAAAGAAGTCACTTAGAATACCTCCCTTCCCTGTTTACTTCTCTAAAACTGCTCCAAGCAATTTTCCTTCCAATTACACTAGTCATATATTTTTAGCTTTATTGTAGTTATGTCATAATGTACCCTGTATCTCACGGTCTAGTAAATAAGTCCCCCCCCCCCCAACAGACCAGCTCATACATATATACATACATACAGAGAGAGAGAGAGAGAGAGAGAGAGAGAGAGAGAGAGAGAGAGAGAGAGAGAGAGAGAGAGAGAGAATGTGCCTCTGCTTCCCTCCAGGAGCTAAGTTTAATAAATTATATTGTTATTACTGTATATCCCAGAAGAGCAAATGGTTATATATTTGCAAAGTTTCTTCATATGCTCGTATGACAAATGTTTCTCATAAACAAAGAACTATGCACATTGGCTTTAGTGATTTTCCTAACACTAGAGGCAGCCACTGATGGTCTTGGCAGTTCCAGGATTTAATTTTACTGCTCTGTAGTAGCTACTTTGGGTAGCTACTGTGTAGCTGTATTTTCTATATAGATTTAGATAGTCCAAGAAAACTGGAGAATTCCCCCTAGTACTCTGTTTACAGAGAAAAATGTCAGCTGCTATCTAAATAGCACTTTCCACTATGTGAGTATTGTATATTCCAGACTCCCCAAAAATTCTTATGCAATTTCTGTATTCTTCAGATGATATAAGTTTATCCTCATTCTTTTAAATTCAAACAGTTATGAAATATTGTTAGTTCCTTCTTCTAATGCTTAATTTTCAGATTCTTTCAAATTCTTAAATTAAATTTCAGATCTGAACTCAGACACCTATTAGTTGTGTGACTTTGGACAAGCCACTTAGTTTTTATCTGCCTCAGTTTCCTCATCTATAAAATGTGGATAATAATAGCTCCTACCCCATAAGGTAGTTGTGAAGATCAAAGGAGATCAAATTTGTGCTTGGCATATAGTAGGCACTTTCTAAATGATTGTTCTTTTCCCCTTTCCCCCCTTATCTTTTATTGGGGGGGGGACTAATTGGTTGAGTGATGCTGAAAAATACCAGATGAACATTGCTCCATCAATTTCCAATGCTTCTGGTCACTTAGGTCTCCCCCCCATCAACCACATGCACCACAATTTGTCCAGCTGTTCCCCAACTGATGGTCATCCCCTCAATTTCCCAGCTATAAAATTGAAAGGGAGCCTAGAAAACATCTGATCCAACCTCCTCACTTTATAAATGAGGGAATGGAGGACCAGAGAGATTAGGTGACTTGCCCCAAAGCTACACAGATAATAAATGGAAGGACTGCATTCAAATCCAAGCGCTTCTATTTCCTACATAGTGAGCTTTTTAATTAATTAATTAGTTAATAGTTAATCATAATCATATATTTAGTTAATATTCCTATCCCATGATAAATGTTTCTCATAAAGAAAAAACTATGCACTTTGGCTATAGTGTTTTTCCTAACACAAGAAGCAGCCATTGGTGGGGCTTGGCAATCCCTGTATTTAATTTTATTTTTCTGCACTAGCTTCTTTGAGCAGCTACTGTGTAGCTGTATTCTTTATATAGATTTAGATAGTCCAAGTAGATAGTTGGAGGAATCATAAATTGACTGAGGAAGGAGCAGCTAAGTATCACAATTCTTAGAGCACCAGACGTGGAGTCAGGAGGACCTGAGTTTTAATCTGTTCACAGACACTTCCTAGCTTTGTGATCCTGGGCAAGTCACTTAACCCCAACTCCCTTTTCCCTTACCACTCTTCTGCCTTAGAGTTGATATTTAGATACCATTAAAATAGAAAGGGTTTTAAAAAATTGGTTGAGGAAATTCAGACTAGAAATGTCACTTAGCTTGTCAGAAGCAGGGCTACTATTGAATTCATGTCTCCTGCTTTTAAGATCAAGTATCCTTTCTGTTACTGTACAATGTCTTCCATCACTACAACTGCAGCAGATTAAAAATGCTTTCTCTAAAGTATCTTATTTTTCCGTGAACTGAATCCTTTAAGTCAAGTTCAAATCCTATCTATTTCATGAAGCCTATGTGTGATAAGTTTAGGATTCTCCCCCTAAATCCCTGTAGCATTTATTGCCTAGACTCATTTTAGCAGGTATTTCTGTACAGGCTTGCCTCTCTAAGAAAATTGTGAGGCATATAAGGCATAGGGACTGTCCATTTTAAGATCCTTCATTGTGTATACCACAGTACTCAGCATTCACAAGGTATTTACTAATTATTTGTACTGAATTGTTGATTTGGGACATCAACTTTGTTCCCAGTTTTTGGCTACTACAAAAATCATTGCTATAACTAGGGTTATACTATTTTTATTTTATTTTTCCCTTTGATATAATTTTATTTTTTAAAAATATTTTTCCATGGTTACATGATTCATGTTCTCTCCTTCCCCTCTTCCCCTCCCCCTCTCAGAGATGACAAGAAATTCCACTGGCTTATACATGTATTATCACTTAAAACCTATTTCCATATTATTCATTTTTGTAATAGAGTAATCTTTAAAAATCAAAACTCCAAGTCATATACCCTTAGCAACAAGTGACAAATCATGTTTTCTTCTGCTTTTCCACTTCCACCTTTCTTTCTCCGGATGTGGATAGCATTCTTTCTCGTAAGTCCCTCAGAATTGTCATGGACTATTGCATTGCTATCATCCCACAATGTTTCAGTTACTGTGTGTAACGTTCTCTTGGTTCTGCTCATTTCACTCCGCATCAGTTTGTGGCCAATACTACTTTTAAATGGAATTAGCATCAGAAAGTTATTGTGTTTAATTAGATATTCCAAGAAGACAACTGGACAATCCCCCAGTGCCCTGTGAGTGAATGTTAAGTTATATCCGACTTTGTGACACCATTTGGGATTTTGTTCCCAAAGATATTGGAGTGGTTTGCCATTTCCTTCTTCAGCTCGTTTTATAGATGAGGAACTGAAGCAAACAGGATTAAGTGACCTTGCTCAGGGTCATACAGCTAGTAAATGTTGAAAGCTGAATTTGAACTCAAGAAGGTGGGTCTTCCTAACTCCAAGAACAGTGTGCCACCTAACTGTAGTGCCCTGTAGTCAGAGGGAGAACAGGGAGGGAACTATTACAATCTGAAACTTCCAGAAACAATCTTGTGGGCTAGTCAGTAGTCTGTCAGAATTATGAGAGAAGGTTAAGAGCTAGAACAGGGAAGAAATATAATCAGGTTATGGACAACCTGTGGACTGCCTTGAGGGGGCGACTAAATCACACACTGGAGGCATAGAAGTTTAAAGAACTTTGCTAAGCCTGGCAAGATATACCAGGATAAAATGCTGACCCCATGTATGAAATTCTCTTTCTAAGTCCTGAGAAAGTGGGAAGGTAAGAGATGTATAAAACTGGTCTATCCCTGTGATCAGATATGTATAAATGCCCCTCTTCCTCCCCAAAATAGCAGAATGCAGTAAAAACTCTTTTCTCTCTCATGGCCCAGATTTATTAGACATATAAAAAGACATCAAAGGAAGAAAAACAGAAAGGTGGCCCAGATGCTACAGCCCTGAATATACCCAGCTAGAAACAGTAATCCTCTCTCCCTGTTTCTCTGCAGGAATCGCCTCATAGTTGGATGAGAGGAGGGAACAATCTCTAAATAAAAAAATGGCACCCATAGTCTGACAATGACTATGGTTTTTGCAAACCTCTGCCACAGTATACTTTCTTTTCATGAAAATGAGACTGCCCTAGAAAATCCAAGGTGAAGGGTCTCTATATCTGTAACTATCTACCTCTCTTCCTGTTGTGCTGGGAGCTCTGATCTGAGGATGATGAAAGAGGAATTTGTTCATGTGCCAGTTTGCAAAAAGTGTAATGATAGAAAGTCATTGTGAAGAGATTTGACATTTGTATCATGAATCCTAGGAAGCCTGGGACTTCTGGGTAATATATGAATCATAAGGATGAAATTTAACATCTTCTGGTAAAGAAAAAAAACTAATTTAAATGATATGCCAGAGTTAATTAAAATCAACCTCTTCAGATATGTGAAGAATTGGCTATTGTCCCTCCATTGTTGAAAAAAGAACATGAGATGTCTCTTTCTCTTCTCCCTCATATGGTTTCTTCTTCCCTAACTCTTCCTCCCTACTCTTCTCCCTCCCATCTCTCCCTTCTCCTCCTCACTGTCTTTCCCCCTCCTCTTCTTTTCCTTCCCCTCCCCGCCCCTCTTGTCCTCCTTTCTGCTCTCCTGTGCCAATAAATCAATCAACAGTATGTATTAAATATCTGGTATGTATCAGATACTTTGCTAGGTACTGGAGGGACAAGTAAAGGAAACAATCCCTGTTCTCAAGAAGTAAAAGAAGTACACACATATATACGTGTTTTTACACAAATGTTCATATATGCATATACACACATATATACATATAAGCACATACATTATATATTCATAATATATGTATATTTGCACTTGTGTATATAGAATCAATATAAAAGAATGAATACAAAGTAATTAAGTACAAAATCATCAGGGAAGGAAGGCACTAGGCAACTAACTGGAAGAATCAGGAAAAACTTCATAAAGAAGGGGGAGTTTGAGCTGCATCTGAAAGGAAAAGGAGGATTCTATGAGGCAGAGATGAGAATGGTGGGCTTTCCATATATGAGCCAGGTACACAAAGGTATGGAGAGATAAGAGAAGGTCATGCATGGTGATGGAGGGGGACTAATGTAGGATGATAGGTTAGGGCCAGGTTGTGAAGAATTTAAAAAACTAAACAGAGAAATTTGTATTTTATCTTAGAGGCAATAGGGAGCTAAAGAAGTTGGTTGAGCAGGGAGGGTAATCAAATGGTAAAATCTGCTCTTAAGGAAAATCCCTTGGACAGCAGTGTGGAGGACAGACTAGAATGAGGGAAGTCCAATTAAGAGATTACGAGGCAATCTAGGTAAAAGCAGATTAGAGCCTGAATTTAGAAGGCAGCTGTGAAAATAAAGAGAAGTGGGTTAGATGTGAGAGATGCCATGGAGATAGAAACAGCAAGGCTTAGAATCCAATTAGTTGACTCCATTTGGAATATCTAGGTGCAATGGATAGAAATTAAATAAAGGAAGGTTTTGCCTTGATGTGGGGTGGAAGTTCTTTAGCAAATAGAACTGTCCAGAGTTATAAAGGGTGGCTTTGGGGGTAATGAGTTATCCATCACTGGAGGTCTTCCTGCAGAGGTCAGATCACCACCTGTTAGGAATGTAGAGGGGATTTTTGTTCAGGAGGAGTTGAGCTAGGTAACCCCTAAGGTTCCTTCTAATTCTTTTATTCAGTGGTTCTTTGACTCTTAGCTGATTCTCCAGAGCAGATTTGTGAATGGTGCTCTCCAGGTTTTTTGAGGCCACCTCTTAGGAAAATAAATCCTCATTTGGTAGAATCACACTGAAAAATATTTGTCTGTTGTGTGTATGTGTGTGTGTGTGCCACACACACACACACACACACACACACACACACACACATATATATATATATATATATAATATATGCCCACACCAAATCTGGAGGTTTGTACTACCATGCACATAAGTGAAGGTGGATACATTCTGTTCATAGCCATTCATCTTGATTCATTTACTCACCTCATGAGAATAGTTCCATTAAATACAAATCTTCTTTTACTTGCTTAAGTGCCCTTTTCAAGGTGCAAGTTAAGAAATGCCGGAGCTGCACTTAAGATAGACAAAGAGGAAGGATAATTTAGCAGTGTATAAAAAGAGAGAAGCATTTACTAATAGAGCTGATGACAGGTTAGATGAAGAACTGACAGGGGTGTTGTAGAGGGAATTCCTGCATCAAACAGAGAGAGGACTAAATGACCTTGGAGGTCTCTTCTAATACTAAGAGTCTACAATTTTGATTTTGTACTATATTTTCACACATGGGAAGCAATATTTGTGTTTCAAAGCCCAAAATTATAATCAGCTTCTTTTAAGCTGAAATTCCTGATTAAAATTTCTTAGAGTGTCCCATCTTTTTGGACATATTGACTTCAGTGACTCAATAATAGTGAAAAGATGAGTGTAATCCACTTTTTAGGTAAAAATATTTATTCTGATATACTACAGTAAGCAAAGAAGGGATAGAATATTATATTAAACCATTAGTTTTTAAACCTTTTTTCAGCTCATAGGGTACCATAAGATGCACTGATATTAGATAATTCCATATTCCATCAATATTCACATAGAATTTCAGCATTTGGAAGAGATCTCAGAGGCCATCTAATCCAATAGATGGTCATCTAGCCTTCTTTTGAAGAGTTCTTCTGAGGCATCCTTCTTGAGGCAGCCCCATCCTACTCTCAGAAAACTGGAGGCAGGTTTTTTCCTGATGTTAGAATTAAATTTTCTTCTCTGCAATTTCCTCCCATTGCAGCAAGTTCTGATCTTGGGGAATGGGGCGGTGAATAGAACAAGTCTCACTGCTCTTTACATGATATAGGAGAGAGTTGTTCCGCAAAGAATGATGCTGTGACTTAAAAATAGCAGTTATAAGAACACAGAAGCCAATGGGGAATAAGATGGGTATTTGACCCTTATCATCTCTATTTCCAAAGACATGTGGCTCAGTCCTGTATCAGAATACATGCTCTAATTCAAGATCCAAGACACTCAGGGCTGAAACTTCTATGGGGTTTTAGACAAAGAGATGACATGGCATTAAAAAGACTTCTCTATTACCTGTGATTTCAAGAATATTTTCTGAATTATCTAATTAGGAATGAGGGACATACATCCAACAAACTTAACTTCAACTGTGCCCTAGTAATCAAGTGGATGGAGTTAGGGAGTAGGAAGCAATATCAGGTTTTTCAATCAAATAAATCTTATCTTGGGCTCATCCCCATCTTATCCGTTTTCACTGGCTCATGGCAGTCCTTCAAATATAGGAGGGTAGATTCCTTGACCACCCAAGGCTTCTCTGCCTTGGATTAGACATCTTCAGTTTCATTAACTGATGCACATATGGCCCCATTTCAAGGTCCTTAACTACTCTGGTGGATACTCCGCAACTTATTAATGTCTTGCTGCTTACTATTCATGTCACTTTTCATTTGTTCTTTTTTAAAAATGTCTTTAACTATCTTGAAATGATGTTGAACTATTTTCTTTGGTAACTTGCTTAAAAGCTATGAACTTATCTCTCCTTTCTTTTGTACCTTCTCATAGTGTACAGCACAACACTTAATGGTCTCTAATGTTTATGAACTTACTAACTTGTTTCCACGTGCCTGAGTTATGAAATTGGCATTCAGGTAAGTACTCCTCTGAGTATCCAGAGCCAACCAGAGCTCACCATTAGGAATTTTAGCATCTGATGAAAATTCAGCTGAGTGTATATCTGGGTAGCTAAAGGAGAGAGAGAGCTCAAGGAGATAAAAATCATGGGAGTTAAGGGGTTTGAGGGCCTGAAGTGGGGTATCATATTGTCTGCAATAGCTACAATCTTGGGATAGAAAAAGAAGATCTTGTAATTGTGGAGAAATGGGAAAAATCACCTAGAGACCTTTAAATGACATTAATGACAATTTGGACAGAGGGACAACTGAGTAGCACGGTGGATAAGAGTGCCAGGCCTGGAGTCTGGAAGATCTGGGTTCAAATGTGACTTTGGATAGTTCTTAAATATATGACCTTGGTTATATCGCTTAACTCTATTTGCTTAGCCCTTATCATTCTTCTACTTTAGAATCAATATTAAGTATCAATTCTAAGACAGAAGGTAAGGGTTAGCTAGGTGGCTCGGTGGATCAAGAGTGTCCAGGCAAGTCATTTAACTCCCATTTCTTAGCCCTCACCACTCCTCTGCCTTGGAACCAATACACAGTATTGATTCTAAGATAGAAGGTAAGGGTTTCTAAAGGAAAAAAAAAAGACAGATGCCAAGGTTTAAAAAAAATTGGATAGAATGAAGTACACATCAAAAGGGGAGATGCATTTGTTTAGTAATAGTGGAAGATGGAGGATCTGAAAATGTCAGTGGAGAGCAAAGAATATTCCAGTTCTTCCTTATGGATCTTATGAACCAGGAAATATGAAAGAGCATCCAGCCTTGGAGAGATAATAAAATAGTAAAGCTTAAAAATCCACATAATAGCTATTATTAGTTGTCATTATAGATTGGGATTGGATCTGGGATTTCACTGTTATGGGGAACTCTGGAATGATGAAACTCATCCTCCTAATGAAGGCAGGTACTTTCTCTGCAATTTATTGTATTACAAAGTTGTTGAGACCTATTTCCATATTATTAATATTTGCACTAGGGTGATCTTTTAGAGTCTACATCTCCAATCATATCCCCATCGACCCATGTGATCAAGCAGTTGTTTTTCTTCTGTGTTTCTTTTCCCGCAGTTCTTCCTCTAAATGTCCCTCCTAATAGTTCTGGATCATTGCATTGCTGCTAGTAGAAAAGTCCATTACATTTTATTGTACCACAGTGTATCAGTCTCTGTATACAATATTCTGGATCTGTTCCCTTTATTCTGCATCTATTCCTGGAGGTCAGTCCAGTTCACATGGAACTCCTCCAGTTCAAGTAGTATTCCATCACCAGCATATATCACAATTTGTTCAGCTATTCACAATTGGAGGGCATCCCCTCATTTTCCAATTTTTTGCCACCACAAACAGTGAGGCTATGAATATTCTTGTACAAGTCTTTTTCTTGTTATAAGAGAATTAGAACACCTTTTCATGTACTTATTAATAGTTTTGATTTCTTTATCTGTAAATTGCCTATTCATGTCCCTTGCCCATTTATCAATTGGGGAATGGCTTGATTTTTTGTACAATTGATTTAGCTCTTTATAAATTTGAGTGATTAGACCTTTGCCAGAGGTTTTTGCTATAAAGATTATTTCCCAATTTGTTGCTTCCGTTTGAATTTTGATTGCATTGAGAAAGCTGTTATTGTAGGAATTCAAGAGAAGAATTGAGATCATTAATTAAGAGTTGAAAGGGACCTTATGTGTCATTTAGTCTAACTTCTTTATTCTACAGATGAGAAAACTAAAGCCTGAAGGGGTGAAGTGATTTCAAATTTGAATTCAGGTCTTCTGATTCTAAAACTATAGAATTCTTCCCTGAAGTACAATAAAGGAAGGTCTAGTGATTGCAGCAAAAGGGAAGGCAGAAGAGGTAAGCAAATAAGGAGGGTAGTGAGGTAGCTAGGTAACTTATTGGATAGAATGCTGGAGTTGGAGTCAGAAAGACCTGAGTTCAAACCAGACCTTAGATGTTCACTAGCTATGTGACCCTGGGCAAGTCACAACCTCTGTTTGGCTTGAACCACTAGAGAAAGAAATGGTAAATCACTCCAGTACCTTTGCCAAGAAAAACCCAAATGGGTCCTGAAGAGCTGGAGACAATTAAAAGGACTAACCAACAAATCATGATTATTAGAGGAAATAGATTCCAGAAGCAGTAACAGTCTATGCAAAGTCTTAGAGTCAGTTAGGTAGGTAATAAGTAAGAGAAAATTAATCATTTTATTTTAATGGTAATAGGGAACCATTGGAGTTGAGCCAATGAATGCCATGGTCAGATCAATGCCATACGAATATACTAAAGATTAAATGTCTGTGGCCATTTTGAACTCAGATATTTCTTTGTTCCTTCCTTCCTTCCTTCCTTCCTTCCTTCCTTCCTTCCTTCCTTCCTTCCTTCCTTCCTTCCTTCCTTCCTTCCTTCCTTCCTTCCTTCCTTCCTTCCTTCCTTCCCTTCCTTCCTTCCTTTCTTTCTTCTTTCTTTCTTTCTTTCTTTCTTTTTCTTTCTTTTTCTTTCTTTCTTCTTTCTTTCTTTCTTTCTTTCTTTCTTTCTTTCTTTCTTTCTTTCTTTCTTTCTTTCTTTCTTTCTTTCTTTCTTTCTTTCTTTCTTCTCTCTTTCTTTCTCTCTTTCTTTCTCTCTCTCTCTCTCTCTCTCTCTCTCTCTCTCTCTCTCTCTTTCTCTCTCTCTTTCTCTCTCTCTTTCTCTCTCTCTTTCTCTCTCTCTTTCTCTCTCTCTTTCTCTCTCTCTTTCTCTCTCTCTCTTTCTCTCTCTCTTTCTCTCTCTCTTTCTCTCTCTCTTTCTCTCTCTCTTTCTCTCTCTCTTTCTCTCTCTCTTTCTCTCTCTCTTTCTTTCTTTCTTTCTTTCTTTCTTTCTTTCTTTCTTTCTTTCTTTCTTTCTTTCTTTCTTTCTTTCTTTCTTTCTTTCTTTCTTTCTTTCTTTCTTTCTTTCTTTCTTTCTTTCTTTCTTTCTTTCTTCTTCTTTCTTTCTTTCTTTCTTTCTTTCTTTCTTTCTTTCTTTCTTTCTTTCTTTCTTTCTTTCTTTCTTTCTTTCTTTCTTTCTTTCTTTCTTTCTTTCTTTCTTCTTCTTTCTTTCTTTCTTTCTTTCTTTCCTTCCGTCTTAGAATCAATACTGTATATTGGTTCCAAGGCAGTAGAGTAGAATGGACTAGGCAATGTGAGTTAAGTGACTTGCCCAGGGACACACAGCTAGTAATTGCCTGAGGTCATATTTGAACCTAGGCCTTCCTGTCTCTAGGCCTGGTTCTCAATTCCCTGAGTCATCTAATTGCCCCCAGCTCTCAGATCTTTCTGACTTCAGGACCAGAGTTCTAACTATCATACCACCTAGCTGCCATCTTTTTCTCTGCCTCTTAAGATCCCTGGTTTGTAAATTTTGAGATGGCAAATTAAAACAGTAGGAGATGCCACTGAAGGCCATGAAAGGCTTGTAAGTATTTTGAGTGAACAGGGCCACAGAAATAGTTTTGGGACTCATAAAACTGTAACTTGGGGTGAAGCATGAGATAAACTTTCTGTAGGCAGCAATCTGTCTCACCTAAACTATGTGTGGCCCCTAGCACCTTCCACAGTGATCTCTACCTAGTAGGCTCTGGCTATTTTTTTAGTTGACTTCCATGGAGCCAAGTTTGTGGGCCTGCTCTTTCTTTGCAAAACCAAATTTGATTTCCAAATCTCAAAAGATTCAGAGAATCAAAAGTTGCCCTGCTTAATTAGCTAGAGAAACTGTGACTCCCCGGATCTGTACTGTCTAACTAACCATGTTCACCAAGGAGGCTCCTATCAGAGACTGGAGACCATAAGGTTGGTTGTAGATTTCTCTTCTACAACCACCCAAGCTGTCGCCCCTTCTCACTCCCTCCCCCATATTACTGGGGGGAGTGGAGAAAAGATGAGGTTTCCTCAGGCAATCAGCAAGCATGCAGCAGCTTCTTTAAGCCAAATTCCTTGTTGTGTTAATTAAAAACCAAAGATGGCTTTGATCACAGGAGACTTCATTGCATAACTGGTTTCAATGTGCTATTGTTTTCACTTTTCCCCCCCATGATGGAAATGATTTGTGTTTCACACTGGGCCTGAGATCATATTTAAATGTTTCCTGGGTTTGATCTCCTTACAGGGCATTAACTAATGTTTCTGCTGACACACCTAGTGGCTCAAACAGATTTTAATTAACTTCAAGCTATTTGAGCTGCCATTATGGGAAATGGCAGCTAAGGTGTTAGAACCTGCTGCTTTCTAGCCTGCATTAGTAATCATGCCATTTTGTAATTTTGTACTTATATAGCTCAGAGGGCTTTTTGACGGCTGTAGGAGGCAGATGTTGGGGGGAGGAGGGGAGGCTATCTAGTCTGAGAACTTCTCATAAATTGACTTGACTTAAGCAAGTCAGAGCATTTTTTTCTGACTTTCCCCAACTCATCAAAATTGTCCTCTACTCACCTTGCAAGGACAATCTAGAGATTGTCTAGAGAAACATGGAGATTTCTGGAAAGTTCCCCTGAGGAATTAAAAATATAATGCTAGCAGAGATCAGGAAGCAAAAAGGACACCCCCCCCCCCATGCCTTAGTTTCCCCAGCCATTAAATGGAAGGTATAGGCTAGAGCCTTGCTATTACAAAAGTGGCTGCAACATGGCATTCTCTATGAGACAGATGGGACTAAGTCCTTGCCCCAATGGGCTTATGATTTGTAGAAGGTGCAGTGGGCTTAAACATAGGAATACTTGCTTTTAAATCAGCAACAGATTTGTCATAGACTAGTTCCATGATGCTTCAAGTACTTTACTTCTGAGCTCTTTAATTAGTTTGTAAAACTGGAAGAATCATCTCTTTCTTTTTCTTTCTTTGTTCCTTTTCCTTTCTTTTTTATTTTCTCTTTCTTTTTCTCTTCAAGCTCTTCTAAAAATGGAATTACTTCACAGGCAGGTTGGCATTGGTTTAATAATGGTAATATGTCATATTTCTATAGCCCCTATTTCTTGTTTAGTCATTTTCAGTCTTATCTTTCTCTTGGTGGCCCCATTTGGGGTTTACTTGATAAAGATACTAGAGTAATTTGTGATTTCCCTTTTTTTTTTTGAACTCTTACCTTCTATGTAAGAATTGATTCTAAGGCAGAAGAGTGATAAGGGCTAGGCAATTAAAGTTAAGTGTCTTACCCAGGGTCACATAGCTAATAAGTATCTGAGATCATATTTGAGCTCAGGTTATCTTAACTCCAGACCCAGCACTGTTTTCACTATACCACCCAGCTGCCCCTATAATGCTTCAAAACTTACAAAGCCTTTTCTTCATAAGGATGTTGGGAAGTAAGGAGTAGTGCAAGCATTCTTGAACAAACTTTATAAATGAGAAAACTGAGGTGTAGAAAGGTTGAGTGATTTGTCCCATGGTTAGCTGAGGAAGCATATGTGATTAGTTTATTCTATTTGTCTAAGAGAAGGATTCCTCTTGTTCATATTTCTTTAAAAAAATTTCTAAGATCCCTATCACAATGCAATCCTAGTTCTAATCTACTCCTATGTCCATTACATTTTTCTCCAATAATTCTGTGATTTCATTGATATGGGTATTCCCTTCATTTATACAGATCTCAACCCATCCATGTCTTCCTGTCTTGTGTGACTTTTGTCCAAGTCTCAACAGAAGTTTGCCACAGGGGTCTACAGAATGTTCCAAGAGTACCCAATGTGTTAAGCTCTTTGGACACTAAGGGGGTACCAATAGAGAGCACTGGGGCTTGTCTATCAGTTGCTCTTTATTTCCATCATGTAAATGGCTCATTTTCTTATTTTTGACCACTCATTTCTTTGATGACACTTGTTATACTGCTTGTCTTACCTAGTTCTTTGAAACAAATTATAGGGCGCTGGCACCCACCATGTCCTTCTCCATTGACCTTTGTGTGATCCAAGGAGGAAATATGACACAGAAAGCAAGAGCACTGGCTCAGGATTCAGAGGACCTATGTTCCGATCCTGCTCTGATGCTTACCACTTATGGGAGCTCCTTGAGGTCTGTAAAATGAGGGGGTTAAATTAGATGGCCTCTCAGTTTCCTTCCAGCTTTTAATCCATGACCATCCACTTTATTTCTTGAAATTCACAGCCATTACAATATCACCAAAAGAAATAATTTTAAAAATATTTTATTCTTTTAAAATTACATGTAAAACCAATGTTTCTATTTTATAATTATATGTAAAAGCAATGTTTATAGTTTTACAATTATATGTAAAACCAATATTTACATTTTTATAGGTAAAAATAATTTTTAGCATTCTTTAAAAAAAATCCTTACCTCCCATCTTAGAATTAATACTATGTATTGGTTCCAAAGCATAAGAATGGTAAGGGCTAGGCAATAGGGGTTAATTGACTTTTCCAGAGTCATACATCTAAGAAGTATCTGAGATCAAATTTGGACCCAGTGTTGTGGGGTATAGAGGTGTATCCCTGGGGTTCAGGAAAGATACCTTTCACAAGGTATCTTTTTCACAAGAATGCAAGACTCTGAAACTTAGCTTAAAAGTAAAGAATGAGATTTATTAGTAATGTTAAATTTTTTGGCTAGCAAGACAGCATGAGTGGAACAACCTGGGAAGTTGCTCCCAGAATGCCTCCATTCTGGGGTTTTTATATTCTTCTACAGCACTGAGGATATGACTGTGGAGCAAGGGGTTGGGAGGGTAGCCCGAGGGCATGGAGGTGGTTCTCAGGATTTGGAGGATGAATGAATGAGATGTGTCTCTTTGTCCATCTCAATTCAATGGGACAATCAAAGGAGGGTAATCTCCAAGGTCAGATGTTTTGGGTTGGGAGTGGGGGGGGGAGTGCTTAAGGGAGCAGAGGAATTTCCCTGATAATAGTTTGCCTGAATTTCTGGGGATACTATGCCCATGCCATCTCCCCCCTCTCCAAATATCTAAGGGGAAAAAGAGGCAATAGTCTCAGTCTTTTGTAGCTTCTTCAGAGCTGAGAATGGTTGTAGAGCTGTCCCTGCCTATTGTCAGGAGAGAGAGGTATTGACTTAGGCAATGTCCAGGTGTTCAGGCTGGGATGGTTGCAGGGTTGCAATGGCATCTCAGTGACTCCAATGGGAGCTTTCACCCTAGAAGCAACTGAAGAAGTGACAAGGTTACAAATCAGAGAATTATCCATCCAGCTGGCTGAACATGTGTGATTAAAAACTGGAAAAGACAGAAAGTGTAAGAAAAAGGATAGTCATAGCTAGAGCAAGAGATATTTAAAATAGCAAGGAGGAAGGGGGTGGATAGAATGACTGGATGGGGCCCCTCCCATCAAGGTGTTAGCTGGTTTGATCCACTCCATGTTTTCTGGTATACCAAATCTCCTGTTTGGGCTGGGTGGAGGGATTCCTCCTTATCCTGTCTTGAGGGTTTGGGTAGGATATGATTAGCATATTCTCTGAGAACCTGGAGTTGCTTAGAAAACCTAAAAAGGCTGTGGATTTCTGTATCTAAAAGAACATCAAAGGTTAGAAAAGGTCTCCCATACAATAGTTCAAATAGGCTCAACCCTAGATTTGCCAGAGGTGCCATCCTGATTCTGGTTAGGGCAATTGGGAGAGCTTGGACCCAGGCAAACTTAGCCTCCTCATGCAGTTTGGTAAGGGATCTTTTTAGGGTATTATTCATACATTCTGTTTTCCCTGAAGATTGGAAATGCCAGGCTGAGTGTAAATGATAAGTAATGCCTAATGACTTGGAATCCATTTGTGTGATTTGTGAAATAATGGTGGGACCATTATTGCTCTGGAGCATTTTTGGAAGGTCAAATCCAGGAATAATTTCATTAAGTAAGGCCTTTGTGACATCTTTACTTTCTCTGATCTCAAGGGAAAATCTTCAGGCCAACCTATAGAGGTGTTGACAAAGCCTAAAAGGATCTTATACTTTTTACAATGTGGCAGGTAGGTGAAATCTATCTGCCAATCCTCACCTGGTGATTCCCCTCTCCTTTGGATGGACTTAAAGAAAGGAGGGTGTTTTAAGAGCTCCAGTGCTGTTAGTTTGGGGAGAGGGCACAGGATCTGTAGACCTCCCAGATGGTTTTAGAGATGCTTTTGCCTGTGAAAAGTGGCTTTATCAAAACAGTTAATGCTTTTCTGCCCAAATGTGTGGAGTTATATAACCCATAACCAATTTCCACTTCAAGTTCTTTGAGAGTGGTCCAGTGGGAAAACCACCTGGTGTCTTCAAGGGTAAATCCCTTAAATTCTCTCTGTTCACTTTCCTCTTTAGTTTATGAGGGGGAAATGTCCATTGGGACTGTGGGGTATAGTGGAATTAGTGTCAGAGCAGTCAAGGAAGCAGCTCATGTAGCTCTCTTGGCGGCTAGATCTGCCCTGTGGTTCCCTCAGGCTATATTGGAATCTAGACCTTGGTGCCCTCAACAGTGATTTATGGCTGTCTGTGACACTACTGAGTAACTTGCTTTCTTCATCCCATTTTCCATAAAGGAGGATCCAGCTATAAACCAGTCCATCTCCACCTCAGGGAGAAGAGAATCTTTGAGGTCTGGTCTGCTTGAAAAGTTGTGGTCTATCAACTCCTCACAATCATGGGAGATGGGGGTCTCCTTCTGCCTCAAGATTAACCCTGGGTTTGGCCATAGTGATAGAAATTGGGAGCACGCTGGCCCCAGGGCACCCCTCTTCTGAGTCTTCAGGAGACTGGAGGATAGGGGGATGCCTCTTGGGGGGGGGGGTTCTCTGTGTGGAGAGGCACTGACATTTCCAGTGTCCTTGTTGCCCTTGGACTGGGCATGGAGTCAAGGGTGGTCTTCCCTTTGAAGGATAATCCTGCGACCAATGCCCATTCTGTCTGCAGGTGTAGCAAGAGCTCCTTGGCCTCTGCCCATGGGTCAGGGAGGCAAGGGCTACTGTGAGCAGTTTCTCAGGGGTTTGTCCTTCCATTGTCACCTGGTTCCTGTTGTGAAAAACCTTAAAGGCAGCATCTACTAATTGATTTATTGGATTTTGGGGTCCCAGATCCAGCTTTTGCAGTTTTCACCTGATGTCTGGAACTGACTGTGCTATAAAATGGAGGTGTGAGATAATTGCCTCTTCATCGCTCTCTGGGTGGGCATTTGTATACTATTTCATGACCTCTGTAAAAATGGAGATTTTAATCCAGGACTCCAATCCCCAGGAGTACTTGTTAGCTCCCAGAATGCCCTCTAATCCCACTGAGATTTCCACCTGGGTGAGGTCAAAAATTTCTATTTAACCTGGCTGTAAAGGCTACTGGGTCTCTTTTCCTACTTTCGCTTCGGAGCACATGCGGCTCTCCACCTAGCAGGCAAGATGTAAGTGGTCGTGAATAGGCTCTCTGGGCCTAGACACGTGCTTCTCTTACTTGTATTTTCTTAAGCTCTTAATCTTTAATAAACCTCATAAAATTATAATACTCCTTGCAGAGAGAAACTAATTTCTATCTGCCTCAGTTTCCCCCCAAAATTTTAATCTTTACACCTCTACTAATTGGGACAAAAAGAGAGCTAGATTTTCCTCTTTTCCTTTAGAAACCTCTTTAAGTTTGTTATAATTTACTTGTTTCCTAATCCCTTTATGCATGGCCTCAAGGAGATAGTCAATCATGTGATCTCTGTGCTGTTGATGTCTTTCATTCATATAGTCCCATCTGAGATCTTGCCCTGGGATAGCGGTACTGCCAGGGACTCTGGCCCATGTGCCACCTTGGGCCCTCTGTAAAAATAGACTGAACTCTGGACTTCAATCCCCACAATCCTTTGCTCCACTTCCCCAGAGTGCTTTGTAATCTCACTGAATTCTCAGGTGGGCCGAGATCGAGAAGGGATTTAACCTGATGGCAAAGGCTTTTGTGGGCTCTTTTGGACTTCCGTTTTGGAGCAGACCCGCTTCTTCCATGATGTGAGATTATCTTGTCTAGGTCTCTCTGGCCTAGGCATGTGTTTCTTATCCTGTATTTTCTTTAATCCTTAACCTTTAATAAACCTCATAAAATATATACTCCTTGCAGAGAGAAACTAATTTCTACCTGCCTCAGTCTCCCCTAAATTTTAATCTTTACACCTCTCATCTCCTATTTCTAAAGCCAAATTCCAGATCATCTTTTTCTCATATGGGGTGCAACAGGTGGAGATAATAATGTGCAAATCTGTCTAGGACAGGTCAAACTGCAGGGTAAGGGATTTAAAGCCATCAATGAATTTGGAGTGATTCTCTGAGTAGTGATCTAATTTCTCCTTAATTGGGGCTAAATCTGTCATAGAAAAAGGGACATATACCCGAGCCAGCCCATTTAGTGCAGGCACCTCTCTCATAGGGAGGAGGTGAATCCTGGTCGCCATAACTCAGTCCCCAGGATTCAGACTGAGTTTAATAAATGCTTAAACATAGGGTTGTGCTGTCTTTTTCCCTGTCCTCATGCAAAATAAGTCCAATTGTTGGATGGTATTATAATTTAGGGTGCCATGTATAGGATGCCTTTTGCTTATCAAGGATGTAGTGTGGCCATTTAACATTACAAAAAGAAATTAGTTTCTCTTTTTCCAAGTTGTATAGTTACAATTTTCCCCAATTTTCAAGTATACACCCCAAAGGGGAATCTCGGGGTACACTCTATCTCTGTCCCATTTTGATGCAGAATGGTCAATTCCACACCAAGGGTCAACAACTGTGCGTCCACAAAGCTTGCCTTACCTATAGCATTCACGTTAGTGAGGAGAGAGTCTCCCCTTCACCAAAAAGTCTTCTAGTATGAAAAAGGGGAGCTGATAGATCCCAGATCCAGTGACCAGACTAGACTGACTTCTAGGGCCAATGGGAAAGAGAGCATGAAAGAGGTCTCACAAAGATGTCATCCAAAAGATGGGGCTTTCAAGAATCCAAGAAAGGCTCCTTCCTACATGAGAAACTATGTTCTCATGGACAATCTGGGGTAGTCAAAAACGTTGGGTGCTAGATGTTGTGGGGTGTAGAGGTGTATCCCTGGGGTTCGGGAAGGATACCTTTCACAAGACTCCAAAACTTAGCTTAAAAGTAAAGAGAGATTTTATTAGTAATGTTACATTTTTTGGCCAGCCAGACAGCATGAGTGGAACAACCTGGAAAGTTGCTTCCAGAGTGCCTCCATTCTGGGTTTTTATATTCTTCTACAGCAGTGAGGACATGACTGTGGAGCAAGGGGTTAGGGGGGTGGTGGTAACCCGAGGGCATGGGGGTGGTTCTCAGGATTTGGAGGATGAATGAATGAAGTGTGTCTCTTTGTCCATTTCAATTCAATGGGGCAATCAAAGGAGGGTAATCTCCAAGGTGGGAGTTGGGGGGGGGGGCTAAGGGTGCAGAGGAATTTCCCTGATAATAGTTTGCCTGAGTTTCTGGGGGTACAATGCTCATGTCACCAGGATCTCCCATCTCTACACTTGACTCTCAATCTGCTGAGCCACCTAGCTGACCCCAACATTCTTTTTTTTTCTTTTCTGTATATGTGTTCTGAATTCTCTCTCCCTTCCTCATACTCATTTCCTTCACCACTCTGAGATGATAAGCAATCTGATATAGATTTTACATTTGCAATCATGTAAAACAGTTTCCCATATTAGTCCATTTTTTGTGGAAGAGATCTTGAACAAAAAAAAAAGAAAAGAAGAAAATATAGTATGTTTCATTCTGCATTCAGTCTCCATCAGTTCTTTCTCTGGAGGGAGATGACATTTTTCATACTGAGTCTCTGGTAATGTCTTGGATCACTGCATTGCTGAGAATAGCTATGTCATTCACAGTTGTTCATCAAACAATACTGATATTATTGTATACAATGTTTTTCTGGTTCTGCTCACTTCACTTTGTATCAGTTCATGTAAAATTTTCAAGGTTTTTCTGAAATCATCCTGCTCATCATTTCTTCTAGCACAGCAGTAAAGAATATCAATATTAAAAAAGATGGATTTTTGCTCAGTATGCATTACATTAAAACCAGATAATAGGTTCATGTGATCCTGAGCCCTCACAATAAGGTACCTATTTAGCATTTACAATGGCTAGCATTTTATAGCATTTTAAAGTTTGCAAAGTGATTTACAAATAACATCTTATTTTATCCTCAGAACAATCCTAGGAGATAATGACTATAAGTATTATCTGCACTTTACAGATGAAGAAACTGAGGCAGACAGCAAACAAGTGAATTGCCACAAAGCTAGTAAGCATCTCAGGTTGGATTTGAACTCAGTATTAGGCAAAGCAGCTAGATGGCCGCAGTGGATAGAGTATTGAGTCTGGAATCAGGAAAATCCAAGTTTAAATTCAGCCTCAGGCACCAGATATGTAACCCTGAGAAAGTCACTTAACCTCTATTTGCCTTAGTTGTTTCTGTAAAATGGGGATAGTGGCACTTACCTCCCAAGGTTGTTGTGAAGACCAAATGATATATCTATAAAGCACTTAGCACAGTGCCTGGTGCCTGATAGACATTATAGAAATGCTTGTTTCCTTCCCTTTCCCTTCAAGTCTTCCTGACTTCCTGACTTGATTCTGAGTTCTATTCTCCCTACTACCTTTGTTGTTTAGCCATTTACAACTCTTAATGACCCCCTTTAAGTTTTCTTGGTAAAGATCCTAGAGTGGCTTGCTATTTCCTTCTTCAGCTCATTTTAAATAGATGAGGAACTGAGGCAAGCAGAATGAAATGACTTACTCAGGGTCATACAGCAAGTGTCTAAGGCCATAGAATGTACTTTAAAGATGAAGTATAGCACAGTATTATTTCTCTCAGTTTACATTCTTGCCTTCTTTCTTCTCCCTCCACATGCTACCCTACCAAAGATCCCAGAGCCAAAAGTACCCACCAAGAAGTTTCTTATGCTTAGGTTTTTTTCTGCTTGCAAAGAGATTCCACAAGCTTTCTTGTGTGCAGTAGAATCTCTGTCTGCCAGTTAAATAGTTCTGTCTCCATCAACTAATTTAGCCAGTTTTCCTAGCTTCACTGAGAAGCATGAAACTAGTAGAACTCTGTGAAGACTCTGCTGGTCTTCTAATTTTCTTCCCCTAATCCTTAGCCCCCTTCCCCCCAGATAATCTTTGTCTATCTTTCTTGAGCTTTCTAAATCCCACTAATACCTTTCATAAAAGCTTTGATGTTTGTTTGTTTTTTCTTACAACAATTTCCATACCTTTCTTTTAAAGTGATAACTTGAATTTCTAAAATTTCATTTTCTAAAGTAATTGAAAGATAAAGTAATTCAAAGTCTTGTTACTTGTGGATGCTGCTGCCCCAAATCTCCCTTCTGGAAGAGTATATATCCAACTGTGGGTAGGCAGTGATATATATTTAGAGTAGGGGCAAGGACAAGGATGGGAATTGGGTCTCCACTTTCCCATTTGTAAATGGCAAGAATAATGATGACTTTAAAATGATTCACTGTAGCATGGAGTTTTATAAGGGTCTTCGAGGGGAATCCAACTTTGACTTTGGCCATGCGTATTAATTGGAAGGACTGAATTTAAGGGATTCCTTGTTGTAGGAAAAAATAAAACAAACAAAAAACTGGACAAAGGTCCCCAACTTTGCCTAACTACTTTCAGACTTGCTAAATAAAGCTCCCAGGTTGATTTGCATGGATCAGGTGAATGATGGGATTTGTAAATTATTTTACCCAAAGAATAGACAATATTCAGGAAGTGGCAGCTAAGAAAGAAAAAAAGCATTTAAAAGACAAACACTGACCCAGGGATTATCTGAATGATTGAAGAAATGAATAAAAGAGCATTTATTAAGCACTAACTTTGGCCCAAACTCTATTCCAAGTTCTGGGGATATAAACACAGGATTGGTGAATGTGCCCTAGGGGAGTAGAATGACATACTTTCCAGTAGCAATGGCAGTATTGATCTGATTACAGAAAGGGAGGAGGAACCAGGGTATTGAGGTGACTGGAAAGAAGATATATAAGGAGAAAAATGAAACATGACTGAAGTCTACCTAGATAAATGAGGCCCATTATGACCATAAGAGAAGGAAGCAGGAGAGCATGACAAGAGCTCTGGAGCTCAAAGGATATAGCCCCCGGGGCTATGAGATAAAAGTGCTGGGGCTCTTCCTAGAAAGATCTATCAGCTGCATGTTCAGCAGAAACCCAGCAAAGAACAACTCAGCTGTACAGCAGAAATAATATTGGAAGACTCCAGCAAACTGCTGGCACAGAGGATAGAGAGCCAAGTCTAGAGTCAGGAAGACTCAAATTCCAGCATTCAAATTTGGCCTCAGACACTAGTTGTGAGAACCTCTGCAAGTCATTTAATTCTGTTCATCTCAGTTTCCTCATCTGTCAAATGAAATGGAGAAGAAAATGGCAAATCCCAAATGGGATGGAGAAGAGTTGAATCTGACTTACAACTAGCGGTTTGCCACAGGGGAAAGGTAGCTCACAGCCAATGACATGAGCATATTCAGAGATATTGGAGGCAGAGAAGCCTCCAGCAGATATGAAGCCCTAGGAGCAGGAGTTGCTCTGACTATGCCTGTTTCCTTGACAATCCAGTTTTCAATGGGCGGCTCTATACCATGTAATTATTATATCATCCATCTCCTCCATTTTTTCTTACATGATGACATGAGACTTTTTTCACAACAACAAAAATTAATCGGCTGATGGACTAGGTATCTTATTCATGGTTCATTAAGCACATTTTGATAGAACTTATATTGGTAGATAAGACTACCTTAACCTAACTTATATTGGTAGCTTCTCATCAGGAAAAAGATTGGCCAGTCGATGTAGCAAAAATGATTTAAAAATTGTGGGAAGTTTAAACACATGTTGTGGCAAAAAGAGTAAACTGGAATGTAAAGATATGGGTTTGAATCCTGATTCTGATGTTTTCATCTGAGAACTTGGATACTTAACTACTCTGACTTTCAGGCTCTTTATCTGCAAAATGAGAGGGTTGTCTGAAGATTTTAAAACTCCCTGTGGTCCTACTTTAACTTCCTAGATAATCAGATTAAAAAAAAAAACACCTATTAAAAAAAATTTCTTAGCCACTGAAAAGCTTTGGGGGGGGGGGGTAGTGGCTGCTGGGAACCCAGACCAAGGCACTTCATGTAGTTGGAACTCCTTGTGAAGAAACTCCCATCTACTAGTTTTTGAGAGTTACATGGGTACATTAAGAGGTTAAATATCTTCCTCAAGGTTACACAGCTAGTACTAACCAGACATAAGACTTGAACCCAGGTCTCCCACATCTCAAGGTTCTTCATCCATCAAGAACCTCATGTTTTAACTTAGTTTTGAAGATTTTAGAATTCTTTTCCCTATTTTTAGGAACACATACTCTCTCCTGAGTCTAAAGGTCATTAGACAGAAAAGGAAGAAAACATCTTCATAAGTCAAACTTCTATATTTAAATGTTTCACAGATTTTTCCAGATTCCAATTCATTTCAGATTTGTGGCCCAGGTTCATCTGAACATGCTCAGTCTATTCCTAAGCCAACCATCTCTAACTCATCTTACCCATAACAGGAAGAAGTATGTCAAGAGAGGAAGTTCCAAGTTGTCTTAAAAAAAAAAAAAGGTTTTAACTGAGCACTTTGGGAATCATTCAAGAGTTTGTTTTATGTTTCTTTGATCACCAGTGTGGGCACTGGAATCCAATCTTTCCCTTTGGACTTTGGGATCATTTATAGGACAAATGGAGTTGCCCTGGCTGTATTAGTTTTGATTTCCAGATTGGCTCGTTGCCACTCATAGCTTTTTTTCTCCATCCTTACTCCACTCCTCTTTTCTCCCCAAGTCACTCACTCTCTGTGGTCTCATTGCCTGACACACCAGACACCTGGAGACTATTCTAAAGAAACAGTCTGCTTCTGTGGGCAATCAATCCACTGGGCAAGAATTTCAATTCTTGATCAAAACCTTTTTGGGTTTTTCCCCCCCTATCCATTTAGAAATTTCTTTAGGGAGTCCCTGAGATCATGTGTCTGCAACTAAGGAATATATTTATTGGAATGAGTTTCTTTCTGAGGGAATGTCATCCTTTTGGTGTGGGAGGTTTGGTTTGGTTTGTCTGGCCAACATGGAGTCCTCTAGTCTCTTGATGATTCTCCTTGGGCTCTGTTCTTTTCTATCTTAATCTCCCTAATCACTCTGATCATGCCCTGCCTCTTTCTCTTTGGCACTTTCCTAGCCAAAGGTGTCTTAATGTTCCCAGTCATATTGAGAACTTCTCATCTTAATTCTGGGTTGCAAAGAAAACTAGCATTGTCAGGCATTTCCCTGCTTGCTGAAATACCACAGAAGAAAGAAATGA
Organism: Monodelphis domestica; assembly: GCF_027887165.1. Taxonomy (NCBI): domain Eukaryota; kingdom Metazoa; phylum Chordata; class Mammalia; order Didelphimorphia; family Didelphidae; genus Monodelphis; species Monodelphis domestica. Next base: position 160,129,117 of record NC_077228.1, on the reverse strand, counting down.
TGACAGCAGAATATATATAAGAACTATCTGAGCTGAACTCCAGCAGGCTTCTTCTAGGTTTCTTTCATCTTCAGCTTATCCTGTACCGGGGCAGATAATATAGAATCAATTTTCTCTTTCCTTTTTTTTCTTAAGTGAGTATTTGATTAAGCTGGGCATGGAACCACAATATTTCACCCTTTACCTTTATCCTACTTATCTGAGGATTTTTTTTTTAAATCAGTTTTGCCAATTACAAAAACAACTCACCTGATTGACTCCTCGGTTCTTTTCTTTGAAACAAACAAGCAAGCAAACAACAGAAAACCAACTGTTTATTGTTGGCCTATTTATTGGGTGTATGTCAACCAATAAGTATTTATTACTGTCAACATGGAATCTAGAAACCCCAAACTTGTAGCCTTGTAGGATCTGATGAACCCCAAGTTTTAGGACTCGTTTGTAGGTAGAGACCCCAACGTTTGTACTTGTTCCCTGTTCCCATGATTACATTATTTGGTGGAGCCATACATCAATCAAATTATTTTGGAAAAATTTGGAAATATGAAAGTAAAGTGACAAAATTTATTATCATTTTTCCAGTCATGTTTGGTCACTGTCCTGATCAGAGTTCATAAGCCTGTCACAATTGTTTTTCTTTATAATGCTGTAGTCATCATATAACTTGTTCCTTTGGTTCTGCTCACTTTACTCCATATCAATCCATATAAACTCTCCCAGACTTCTCTGAATCGTCCTATTTTGTCATTTCTTATGATATTACTATACCACTAAATTCATATGCCATAATTTGTTCAGATATTCCCTAACCGATGAGCACCACTGTCGTTTCTAGTTATTTCCTATAACAAAAAGTAGCTGTTGGACTTCCTGGTTAAGATGACTGCAGAATAGCTAAAACAGGAGACTCTCCTAACAATTGACCACAACAAAGTGTCTCAAAAGGACAAAAATCAAAATCAGATTAGTGAAGGGACTCTGCCCCAGGGTGCAGCTGAAGGTAGGCAGGGTTTGAGCATTTCACATTATAAGGGAGTAAAATTATACCTATCAAAGTGCTAGCTGATCACCCCTTCCCCATACCACCTACTGGGTGAGAGTCTGAGCAAAGGCTCTCGGGAGCTGGCTGAGGGCACCACAGACTTAAACCTGAGGGTAGTGAAAGGCCTTGGCCATGAGACTTGGGACTCAAGGCTGAAGACCATGGAGTCTGGGCACAGAGATAGGGCAGAACTAGCTGCCTGCAACAGACCTGGTGGAGACTAGAAAAATAGCCTCAGGGCAAGATGATTTATAGCTTGCTATGCAAAGAACTGCCTGCCCTCCTCACTCAGACTTCTGATTGAGAAGGGAAGATAATACCAAGACAGAAGCAGAAATAGCAGTGTCCACCAACACACAGAAACCAAAATCCACAAGTACCAAAAGAAATAAGCAGCAAAAAAAGCTTTTGACCCTGGATAATTACTACGGAGAAAAAGAGCAAAATACAGAAGCCACAGCAGAGAGTGACAAACAAGCAAATACATCCAAACTCCCCACCCCCCCAAAATGGAAATTGGTCACAAGCTCTAGAGGAACTGAAAAAGGAGTTCAAGAACCAAGTAAAAAAGATAGAAGAAAAATGGGAAGAAAAATGGGAAAAAGAAATGAAAGTAATTTATAAAGAAAATATAGTTTAAAAGATAAAATTTCCCACTTGGAAAAAAAAAAAGCACAGAAATCACATGAAGTAATAAGCAAATTGGAGACCAGAATTGACCTGCTAGAGGTCATGAAAAATAGAACAGACCAAACCTAAAAATAAAATTAAAAAATCATAGCTGAAAACCAGTCTTTAAAGACTGGGGGGGGGGGGGGGGGGGCTGAGTGGCTTTCTGGATTGAGAGCCAGGCCTAGAGACCGGAGGTCCTAGGTTCAAATCTGGCCTCAGACACTTCCCAGATGTGTGTCCCTGGGCAAGTTGCTTAATCTCCATTACCTAGCCCTTACCACTCTTCTGCCTTGGAACCAATACACAGTATTGATTCTAAGACAGAAGGTAAGGGCTTAAAAAAAAGAAAGGAAAAAATAAAGACTAGAATTGGGCAAGTAAAAGCTTATGATCTCACAAGACAGCAAGAATTAATAAAGCAAAGTAAAAAATGACAAAACAGAAGGAAACATGAAATATCTCAAAAAGTAGCTGTTATGAATAATTTTGTGCACGAGTCTTTCCTTTTTTAATCTCTTTTTCTATACGATTAATAGAGGTATCACTGAGTCAAAGAATTATAGCTTAATTCTTTGAGTTGGGTAAGGGTATGGGTATTGTTGAGTATGGATATTTGAACCACTTCAATGAGTGAGAATATATATTATATATACACATTTTCAATGAATGAACATTGTTCTTTCTCAATTATTGCTAAAGCTCTAGTCTTGGGATCTAGAATTACTAGTACATTGAATATATGGCATCACTTCTTTCAATTACTGTTTAAAAAGCAAACCTTCTCATTCTTAGGAAATTGTAACATTAGTCAGTCAACAAGCATTTATTAATTACTGACTGTGCCAAGTGTTGAGGATAGAAAGAGTGCAAAGATGGACCCTATTCTCAAGGAGCTCAGTCTCATGGGGAAGACAACAACAAACAACTATATGCATACAATATATATATATATATATATGTATACATATATATATATACATATATATATATATATATATATATATATATATATATATATATATATATATATATATATATATATATATATATATATATATATAAAACTGTCCCTTAAAACCCAGCTTCTGTGTTTTTCCAGGGGGGAATGTAAAATATTATTATTTTAAATTGCAAAGTTTAAATTCTTTTTGAGAAGAATTTTAGGTTAAGAAACATGATACTTCTCCAAATCCAGAAACTGAACTGTTTGGAAAAGACACCATGAAGATGCCTCCAGACCACAAGCTGCACGAGAAGATCAAGAATGAACTTTGGCTGGGTCTGTACCCCAAAGAGATAATGGACACAAAGACCTGTACAAAAATATTCATAGCTGCGCTCTTTGTGGTGGCCCAAAACTGGAAAACGAGGGGATGCCCATCAATTGGGGAATGGCTGAACAAACTGTGGTATATGTTGGTGATGGAGTACTATTGTGCTAAAAGGAATAATAAAGTGGAGAAGTTCCATGGAGACTGGAACAACCTCCAGGAAGTGATGCAGAGCGAGAGGAGCAGAACCAGGAGAACATTGTACACAGAGACTAATACACTGTGGTATAATCGAATGTAATGGACTTCTCCATTAGTGGCGGTGTAATGTCCCTGAACAACTTGCAGGGATCCAGGAGAAAAAAACACCATTCATAAGCAAAGGATAAACTATGGGAGTGGAAACACCGAGAAAAAGCAACTGCCTGAATACAGAGGTTGAGGGGACATGACAGAGGATAGACTCTAAATGAACACTCTAATGCAAATACTATCAACAAAGCAATGGGTTCAAATCAAGAAAACATCTAATGCCCAGTGGACTTACGCGTCGGCTATGGGGGGTGGGGGGGAGGAAAAGAAAATGATCTATGTCTTTAACGAATAATGCTTGGAAATGATCAAATAAAAAATATTAAAAAAAAAAAAAGAATGAACTTTGGATGTAGTTGATTGATTGAACATTTATTTGTATGTATACTTTCATGCCAAATGGGACTGCCCCGAACTGTTTTTTTGTCAATGCGTCTAGCAATTATTGGTTTTGTTCTTTTCCTCTTATCCTCAAAATTATTGTAATCTTTAAGTTGATTATGATTTTATAATCCTTTTGGGGGAAACTTTTCCCAATAAGGATCAAATGGGGAAATGTAAAAATGGAGATTTAATCCCCAGAAGTCTTTGACAGTTCCCAGAATTTTCTATAATTTCACCTGAATCCCCCCCTGGACCGAGAACAAAATTTGTATTTAAACTGACTGTACCACCTACTGGCTCTCTACTTTCACTTCTAAGCACATGCGTCTCTCAAGATGTAGAGTAAGTGGCTGTGAATGGGCTATTCAGCCCTCCTAGACACGTGCTTTTCTTATTTTATATTTTCTTATTTCCTTGATTTCTAATAATCTTTAATAAACCTCTAAAAAATAATACTTTTAATAGCTAATTTAAATGTTATAAGACTGAGGATGGAAGGTGGGAGATTCAAATCCGGACTTGGACACATTCTAGCTGTGTGACCCTTGGCAAGTCACTTAATCCCAATTACCAACTCTTGTTGCTCTTCTTTTTTGGAACTGATATTTAGTATTGATTCTAAAAAAGAAGATAAGAATTTTTTTTAAAAAGAAGATGAGTTTAAATAAAGTCATGAGGTACAGGTGAGGAAGAAGGGGAGAGCATTCCATATATGAGGGATGGCTAGCAAATGGCCATTTGGGGCATGAATGCTTTGTTCAAGAAAGGGCAAGAAGACCAGTGTCATTAGATCAAAGAATATATGAAGTAAAACGTAAAGTGTAAGAAAATTGGAAAGGTGAGGGGGAGGATCTTTAAATATCAAAAAGAAGATTTTTTTATTTGACATTGGATGTAATAGGGAGCTACTGAAGTTTCTTGAGTAAGGGAATGACACGGTCAATCTGCCCTTTGGGAAGGTTACTTCGGTAGCTCAGTGAAGGCTGGACTATAATGGGGAGGAAACCAACCAGAAATCCTTTGCAGTAGTCCAAGTGTGAGGTGATGAGGTCTTCATTCCTCTTTAGGCTCCACTCCTGACACTCCATAGGACTTTGGGTACTCTTCCATGTGTAGTTCCTTACCCTAGAAACTTGTTTAACTCTTAGACAACTCACATTGGAAATACTTTCCATCCTTTGCTTTCTCCCTCTGATTGGCTAGTTCTTCCTAAAACATATATTTTAAGGAAAAGGTTCATGGCAACCATGTCTTCATTTCTCTATGAATGCACTCCTAACTCTCTACAGGACTTTTGTCTACCTTGTGCCAAAGCCAGAACCTCTATTTCCTACCCCCACCCCACCCAACCCCCTGCTTTAGACTCTTTATATATTATCTTCCCCTTTCAAAAAAGTAAGTTCTGGAGCAGTTAGGTGGCTTATGGGGTAGAGAGCCAGGAGATAGGAGGTCCTGGGTTCAAACCTGGCCTCAGATACTTCCTCATTGTGTGACCCTGGGCAAGTCACTTAACTCCATTTGCCTCACCCATATCACTCTTTTGCCTTGGAATTTAGTATCCATTCTAAGGCAGAAAGTAAGGGCTTAAAAATAAATAAATAAATAAATAAAAGAAAGTAAGCTCCTTGGTATTTCTAGCATTTAGCACAGAATCTAGTACATAATGAGCACTTAGTAAATGCGTATTTGACTTGACATGAGGGCCTACATTGGGGTGGTGGCAGAGGCAGAGGAGAGAAAGAGATATTAGCCATACCTAGACTGTCGGGAAGATGAACTGCTTCATGTTAAGCTTTCTTAGAGTTCGGATTTGAGCTGTGGCATATAGACACACAAGCAGATACATCCATATGGAAGCCTGCCAAGACTATCGTCATGTAATTCTAGCCAGAGAACAAAACATTCTGCACGAATAAACTGCCCTCCTTTTAGGTCTATCCCAAGAACCGCTTAGAGAGACAAGTAGCGCTCTGATGCCCTGAAAGAAAAGCAACTTTATTCTAGAGAGAATGGAGTTCCCAGTGGCCTCTGCCAGGACCAGCCCTGGCTTTTCCAACAGACAGTGAAGCAAGATTTTGATTTTCACACCATTGGCTTCATCACAGCATGAATGTTATTAGGAATGTAGACTACAAATCCCCTCCACCTTGGAGATCCATCTGTTCAGCAGAATTCTTCCCTAGGTGAGAAGGGAGAGTGATGCTGGAGTTCTGAACATAATAATAGGACGAGAACACTATAATTTTCCTCTGTGGATTGCTTACCACTTTTCCTGCCAGCGATGGGCTTCTTGGGCTGTATGACAGGTGCCTATTAAGATACCCAACATAGAATTTGCGTTGAAATTCTTTAAGAATGAGGTGGCTGTTTGAAAGTAATAAGGGAAGTGGCCTGTGTTTGCTAGAGAAGAGTGAAGGTGCTTTGCTATTTCTTTTAAAGCAGGAAACTTCAAGTGTTTTATAAGGATCAGGGACCTGAGGGAGTTCTTAGTTCCCTCCCCATCCTCACCTGGAAGGCAGTTTCTTTTTTCTTTGTTGATATGTGGCTTCCTACCTATTCAGATTTGGCTAAGCAAAGAGGAGCTTCCTTTAATGCTGACATCAGTGGTCTCTTTGGCCCTGTATGTCAACAAGAGGACCAGAGAGTACCAGGGGGTGGCTAAAGCAGAGAGGAGGAAAAGGTGAAAGAGAGAGAAGGAGAGGGGGAGAGGGAGGGAAAGAGACAGAGAGACAGAGATAGAGAGACAGAGATAGAGAGACAGAGAGATTAGATATTTGTAGTGCTGTTTTCACTAATGCTAGGAAGAAAGAGAATAGAAGAAATAGAAAAATGTTGAGGAAGCAAGAATGATGAAGAGGCAACAAAAGAGAAGAAAAGAGAAAAAAGGTGTAGGTAAAATGCTATTGATCAGCTCTGCTAGAAGGTTATAGCTCTGACCTAAAGGATTTCAATGCTTTGTTCTAAGCTTAAAACAAAAGATCCCTTTCCTGCTTCACTTCTCTCCGCCCTTCTCATTTCCCTTCCTCTCCCCTCCCCTCTTTTCCACCTCCCCTCTCTCTTTGCTCTTTCCTACATCTCCATTCTCACCCGCCATGCCAATTCTAGAGTCTTGAACTAAAATCAAATCAACCTTACCATTGTTCCTGGATAGGTTATGCCCATCTTCTCCCCTCTACCTCCAATCCCTAGCGCATAGTAACTTTCTGGACCAAAATGCTCCTTCATCCTAATTTCCCCCCTTAGAATGTAAGCTCTTTGAGAAAAGGGACTGCCTTTACTTTTGTATTCCTAGTATAAATAGAGAGAGGGAGGTGTATATATATATATACATATATATATATTTATATATATATATATATATATATATATATATATATATATATATATATATATATATATATATATATATAGAGAGAGAGAGAGAGAGAGAGAGAGAGAGAGAGAGAGAGAAAGAGAGAGAGAGAGAGAGAGAGGTAAACATATTTATTAAACCCTTATGTGACAGGCACTGAACAAAAGACTGAGAGTATGAATACAAGCAAAAAATACATTTCCTACCCTTAAATTACTTTCATTCTAGAGAAAAGCTAATGACACGTAAGAGAGCTGGAAAGGGGATAGGGAAGGGCAGGATCTGGAGAGTGATCAGTAGAACTGGCAGTGATCTGGGCACCCCATGAAATGAGGTTTCAGAGTAGAGACTCACTAATCAGGAGAGTCAAAGGGTGGGGACATCTGCAGGACATGAGAAGGTCTAGAAAGTAAGGAGTAGAGCTTGGAGTTAGTGCAGTGCTTGTCGCAGAGTTAATATTTAATATATTTTTTTTTATTTGTTCAGGAAAGGGAGCTGATCTTGAAGGCAGAATGAGTGAGATCTAGTAATTAACCCTGAGGAAGTCAGGAGTCCCACCTTGCCTGTAAAAGAGGTACCTTATTTTGGAGTCGGGGGAGGAGAATAGAAGGATGCAATGTGGATGAGTAACTTTACCTGTATTAAACAGAGGCTTTTCATGTGAACCAAGTATTTACCAATTTGAAAACAGGAAGAGGAAGTTGTCAAAATATAGCTAAATGGCCTTGCCCTAGAAGACTGAGAGGTTCAGGTATGTTTACTTACTTCTGGTACCAGGAGTGATTAGTGATGTTGAGCCTTCCAAGGCTCAGGGGAGAGATAAGGACCGGGGACTTCAAAGCCAACCCGGGTGGGACCTTTCTATTTGTGAGTCTTGATAATTTCCTTCTTTCCCACTTCCCTTTCCCCTGCCCCTCTGAACATCAAGGTCCTAACAGTCAACCAGAAGTAAAAACTCAGAACAATCATGTTAAGAACTTTTTTGTTGTTGATTTTTTACCCGCAGGCTTCAGAATCCCTTACAAAAAGGGGAACAGGCTTCCTTACTTTCAGCAGAAATTTAAAAGCAATGAAATGGAGTTGAGAAGACACAATCCCCCAGATCACAAATAACAACCGACTTACAGTGGCAATACATGTGACCATATTTAAACAAAGGAGGTAGGAGACAACTAGGTGGCTCAGTGGAGAGAGGTGCCAAGCCTAAACATAGGAGATCTTGGGTTCAAATCTACCCTCACAACTTTCTAGCTCTGACCCTGGGCAAGTCTCTTAACCCCCATTGCCTAGTTCTTACCATTCTTCTGTCTTGGAACCATTACACAGTATTAATTCTAAGATGGAAGGTAAGGGTTTAAATATATACATATATTTAAATGAGGTAATAAAATCACTAGCTCTGGTGGAAAATCATAGACCTAGAAGGTATTTTAGAGATACTTTAGTTCAGGAGTTCTTAATCCTTTTTTGAGTCATGTGTATCTGAATAGTATTAGGAATTTACTTAGATAATAGGAAGAATATCTTAGTTTTGCTCCTTGCCACCTGTGTGGTCTTGGCAAAATGATCTCAGCCTTCACATCTTCATTTATAAACTAAGAATGTCAGTAAAATTTTATTAAGTGACTATTATGTGCCAGACATAAACACTAGGGAACTTGAGAAAAACAAAAGAGAGTCCCTGCCCTCAAAGAGCTTTCCATTTAATAGGGGGACTGGATGAATCAATGGTCTTTGAGGCTAATGAATTCTATAGATTTATGCCTATTGTGCAAAGTAGTTCTTACTTTTCCTGGCCTTCTTCTAGAGGTTTCTCCAATATATGGAGAAAAGGTCCTGTTACCCTAGCTATCACCTTCATAATTGATACAGACTTCTATCATTTCTCCTTTCAGTTTTTACCTTTCTTAATAGAAGAGTTCTCATTTTTTAAAATTTCTTCTCACCAAAGTCCATTGGCCCCTTTGATAATTTTAGTCTCTCTAGTCTTTTCTGAGATCCATTATATACTTCTGTGTCTCTGTGTTTCTAGGCAACTTGGCAAGATGGGTACATCATTGGACTAGGAATCAGAAAGTTCTGTGTTTGAATTCCACCTGAGATACTTCCTAGCTGTGAGAAGCTGAGCAAGGCATCCAAACTCTCTGAGCTTCAGAGATAAATAAATAGGCTTCAAAGGCTAGTATAAGGTTAAAATTATATAAAAATATTATAAAGGATTCTATAAACCTTAAAGCACTTTATAAATGCCATCTCATGGGAGTAGCAAGGTGAAGCAATAAATAGACTGCTGGGACTGGGGTCAGGAAGACCAGAGTTCATATCTGACCTTAGATACTAGCTGTGTGACCCTGGGTAAGGCACTTAGACCTGTTTGCCTTTGTTTTCTCATCTATAAAATGAGCTGAAAAGGGAAATGGAAAACCACTCTAGTATCTTTGCCAAGAAAAACCCCAGAGGGGTCATGAGAAGTTAGACATGACAGAAATGACTGAATAGCAACAAATTTGATTGCAAGGCATTGATCAGATCTCCATTTAGTCTTCTGGATGAAGACATGATGTGCTTTGGTTTGAAGGTCAGGTTATATTTTTGTCTTTTTTACAATATTCAGCTTGTCTCATCACCTATTAAGCATTTTGTTCAAGACAACTCTTCAAGGAATAATTGACCTTGACTCCAAGATCTCTTTTCTGAACCAAATGTCTTATAAATATTGATTCAATTATTTTTTCCATAAATACTTTCTCATGAGGTAATAAAGAACCAGAAGGCAAGAACTAAATCCACATTCTTAGTGTAGTCAATAAATGCTAAATCTGTCAGTCCATATTCCTCCTAATTTATTTATCCATGATTTGAAGGGGGGGTGGGGTGGAGAAGTTGGTGCTAATGAAAAAACTTGCCTCAAGACACAGAGGAATTAAGGGAGAGAAGCCATTCTTCCTTTTTCAGAGGTGTATCTGTCTGGCAAAGTATATGGTATATGAGAGGTGGTACATGCGGTATACTGAGGTAGTGGTGAGAATGATTTTTTTTTTTTTTTAAACCCTTACCTTCCGTCTTGGAGTCAATACTGTGTATTGGCTCCAAGGCAGAAGAGTGGTAAGGGTAGGCAATGGGGGTCAAGTGACTTGCCCAGGGTCACACAGCTGGGAAGTGTCTGAGGCCAGATTTGAACCTAGGACCTCCCGTCTCTAGGGCTAGCTCTCAATTCACTGAGCTACCCAGCTGCCCCCGAGAATGATTTTAAAATAAATATTACAAAACTTATCTAATTAAAAAGTCTTTCCCTCCAAAGTATTTCCTGTGGGAAGTTTATTCCAATGGTATTGCCAGGGTTCAGGTGATTTCAAAGCTTCTTCTTTTAGAATTGCAATTTTATGATCCACAAAGGAAAAGTAATCAAATTACTTTATAGTCACGCCTTGCTCTTGACTCCAAACAGTATTACCCAGATTGATTTTCCTCTTTTTCATGGGACAACTTGGTATGACTTTTAGTTGTCTTCCAAATCAAATTGATGTTCAAAGAAGGAAAAGAAAACTTAAAAGGATATGCTGCAGTTTTTGAAAATAATTCTCAAAAAGGAATTTCCAAAATATTGTAAGCCATGGCAATATGTAGGCCCCCAAGGACTCCATTCCTGAAATTTTGGACTTTAAAATCATGCTTTTCCTGTTGTCTTACTAGGGCTAGAACTGGAACCCTGGGATATGCTACCACTTTTGTGGCATCCTCACCATGGAATATCCTTCCAAAGACTTGTTTATCTTTCTTCCATTGATTAATAACCCTTGGAAACTCCATTTTGTGGAGAGGCCCAGGCAGATCTGACTTCATTTCCCTCTCCGCCCAATACCTGACTTCCTAGGTTCCAAATTGCATACATGCTACAGGAGGATCTTCATTTTTACCTTCCCTTTCTAGGTCCCTCTTTTGTATGTTGTCTTCCCCCATTAAAATGTCTTCTCTTTGAGGAGAGGGACTGGTTTTCTTGCTTTTAAATATGTTCTCAGAGCTTTGCATTGTATTAGGGGCACAGACAGGCTTTAAAAATGCCTGTTTATGCCCTTCCCCCCCTTTTCTTCCTTCCTTCCTTTCTTTCCTTCTTTCTTTGTTTCTTCCCTTCCTCCCTTATCTGTCTCCTTCTTTCCTTTTCCCCTCTTTTCCTTCCTCCTTCCCTTGTCTCTTTTGTCTCCTTTTCTCCCTCACTCCCCTTTCTTTATTTCTTCCCCTCTCCCCTGCCCATCCCCACTATTTCTTCTTCCTCCCTCCCTCTTTCCTTCCTTCCTCCCTGCCTTCTTCCTTGCCTTTATTTCTTTCTCTTTCTCTCTCCCCTCCCATCTCCTTTTTTCTTTCCTTTCAACTTTGAAGGATTCAACTCTCCTGTGAATGTATGACTTCTATTATGTTGATTTTCAAAATCAGTTTCCTTTTATGTAAATGTAATGAAATATTATTCTGCTATTAGAAAAAAATGAAAATGAAGACCCCTGAGAAGGTTGGGAAGTCTTGCATGAACTCATATGAAACAGACTGGGGTAAGAAGAACCAGGAAAACAATATACACAATGATTAAAACAATGTAAGTGGATAAAGGAAAGAAAGGAAACAAAATACTATGTAATTATAATGTCACAGAAATCTGGCACTGGAGAAAAATTGAAAAAGGATATTTTTTTTCTTCTTTACAGAAGTAGGAAACTATAGGTGTAGAATATTACATACACTGCCAGACTTTGGTGATGTATTGCATGGTTTTGCTTAACTGTTTTTCTCTTTAGTTGTTACAAGGAATGGGAATGGGAAGGGAGAAAGAGGTATTCAGAAAGGAAAGTGATATAAAAACAAATAATCAATTAAGTTTTTAAAAAATATCAGTTTCTTTAATTTATAGGCATACTTTGTATAGACTGCATCTCCAAGTATAAGCCAACACAACACCTGTCTCAAGAAAATGGTAATGACCAACTCTCCCTCATCAATGAGAGCTGAAGACAGGCAATCACAGGCTGACTATAGACAGTATAGAAGGCTGCCTATTTAGTATAGTGATGGTAAACATTTTAGAGACTGAGTGCCCAAACTGTAAGATTCATGCCATATGTGAATTCCACTGCCTTACTCTGGAGAGGGGAAGGAGAAAACACTCCCATTGGGCTACTAGGCATATGGGAGGGTGATATGAGAAATATCCTTAGGTGTGCATAGAGAGGAGGAAGGGAGCAGTCCCCCTTCAGCATGCTCTGGCATATGTACCACAAGTTCACCAACATGGTTCTAGGACATCAAGAAAATACTGATGTGTCCTCCAAATTCTTTTTTACTTACCCCAAGTTGGCTGCAATTCCTCTATATGGGAACAAAGCCTTTCCTTCTATCCTCAAAGTTAAGACTTAAACTGCAAACAATCAAGAGATAAATAATACACTGACAAATTCATATTGACCTGACAAGACTAATAACAGAACAATTCTTAAAAACAGTAGAGACAAAAGCACTAAGGAAGCAAGTGCCAAACAACTGCCATTAACAAGCAGACAAACCAGACTTAGCTGAAGCAGACACCCTAAGGGAAAAGACCAGAGGAGTCATGAACTAGACAAGCCAAACCAATGCCACCATCTTGACCATCACCTTCCCTCCAACCCCAATGAAAATGGCCCCAGACACTAAGCCTGAGAATTTTGAGAATAGTAGTTCTCCCTATACCTCCAGTCCTGCTTCTAGCTAGAACTCTAAAACCATCACTATGGAGAATAATCAATGTGAACAAGGGATTCACTTCTTTGCCACTACCAATGCCAACTTCTGATCAGCTGTTCCTGTAGAACAGAGCTCACAAGTACCCCACACTCCCCAAGACCACCAATCCTGCTTCTATCAGGAGAATTCAATTTGTGAAACAGGGGAATAGGAAGATGATCTCATTTACCTTGATTGGCTTTTCAGTTCACACAGAGGTGTGTCCTTCTGCCCTCATTTTGGTGGTGTGCACCTCTTTCCTGCCCTATTCATCACATAAATCCTCCTCTTGCCAGGGTCAGCTCCCAAGGACCCTGTATCATGGCACCCCATGTGCCTCACTGGTATCCAAAATATACTGCAGGTTTTTCCGAGCTCTGTCTTCCAATAGATTAATGGAAGAAATGATTCTGTGTTAAGGGGCTTATTAGTTAACATATTGATCCTACTAGCCTCATCTTTTTAGGGATAATCACAATAACTAGCATTCATATATTGTATCTGCACCAGGCACCATGCCAAATTCTTCCAAATCTTAATTAATACTTAATTCTAGGAGTTGTGCTATTATTATAATACCCATTTTACAATTGAGGAAACTGAGGCAAATAGGTTAAATGATTTGCCCAGGGTCACACAGATAAAAAAAAAATCCTTAATTTGTCTTAGTAACATCTCTTAAGACAGAAGGGCAAATCTTAGGCAGCAGGGGTTAGGTGACTTGCCCAGGATCATGCAGTTAGGAAGAGTCTGAAGCCAGATTTGTCTGCTCATCTTTTAAAAAAAATACTTCAATGACCATATTTCTACATAATTTGGTTCTTGGTAATCCCATATGTTTATTATGCACTTAAGAGCATTATTTTGAAAAGAGGCCCGTACGCTTCATCAGAGGGGTGCATAACATAAGAAAGGTAAAGAAACCCTGGTTTAGAAGGATGAATGGGATAGCCCATCTATCCTGGTGCCCCAACAGCTTCCTTGCCAGCCATTGTCCAGACGTAATGCTATTGTGGTTGCTTGGGGGCAAGGGGGGGGGGGAGAGGCTCAGAAAAAACTGGTTCATATTCTGGTAAGCAAATTGAAAACTTTTTGAAGTCAGGGCACAGAACCTAAGGAATCCTAAACAGAAATAATAAGCATATGTGGGGGGATTAAGAAGGAAAGGGGAGGCACTCCTGTAGCCTGGAGGATTGGTTGTGCATTTGAAGAGTCAGTGTTTTCTAGTGTAAAATGGCTGCTACTTCTCAATAAACCTGTGGGGTCTGGGTATAGCCCATATGTGTTGAATGAACCTATTAATTCCATATAAATCAATTCCCTTTCACTTGAGGATTTCACTGGGTTGCCTCATTGTGTTGAAGTGAGTGGAACTAATTCTTCTGAAGGGAGGCAAAGAAGTTTTTGAGTTTTTTTTAAATTGCTAAACATGCAAATCAAATTTACCTCACAGAATTATTTAAAGAAAACTAATACAACAAGAGAAGATTTTAACCCAATTTAACATTCTGACAGGGCCTCCTGAGCTCAGTGAGAAAATTATCCTTCCCCTATAATAGAACTCACATGCAATCTTTTCCTTCTGACCATGCCTGGACAAGAAAAAAAGCACCTCAGCACAGGAGGGCCTTGCTTTCCTTTGCCTTTGGATCCAGAAGAAGGTCGTTCTTGGTTTGGGGTGGGGTATTTTTCCTCCTTCCTTTCAAATTTCTAGCAACTTCAAGGCTCCAGTGCTTCTCAAATCTGAATTGGTTTTCTGATCCTCTGACCCCAGAAGGCCTGGGGAGGGGAAGTTGTCCCAATTGAGCATTCCCAATGTGGTCCTTAAAGATGGCAGATGTCAACAGAGGGACTTGACCATAAGACCGGTATTAAATAAGCAAAGCTCAGGCAAATGTGGTCTTCTGCCTCCTCTACCTCTTTTTCTTCAACTAATCTTTCTTCCCTCTCCCACGTGGTTTACAGTGGCCTCATGGTACTCCCATGGTGACCCATTGGGCCCATCCCTGTCAATGATGGTCCTTTGTAGCCAAACTCACTAGCTTCCTTCCAGGAGAAGCCCAATATACCAAGTAATTCATATAACTTTTTGTTGTTGTTTACTAAGTGCATTTTCAACAACTCTGGAAAGTATATGATAGGGAACAATTAGATTGATTACCATTGAGAGCCAGGCCTAGATAGAGGAGGTCCTGGGTTCAAATCTAGCCTCAGATATTTCCTACCTATGTGACCCTGGACAAGTCACTAACCCCCATTGCCTAGCCCTTACCATTGTTCTGCCTTGGAACCAATAAGCGATATTGATTCTAAGATGGAAAATAAGAGCTTTTTTTAAAAAAGAAAAGTATATGGTGTAATCATTATTATGCCCATCTTATGGATGAGAAAATGGAAGCTCAGATAGGAGGTAATTTGTCCGCAAACACATGGCTATTAAGGGCAGACCCAGGAATCATAGACACCATACCACTAAAATTGTAAAATTCTAGAATGGCAGGTTGTTGATTTGGAAGTGTGGTGCTGATGAGAGAGATAGAGAAAGAATAAAAAATACCCAACATACCATAAAGCCAATAGCTCCTGCTATTTCTGGTGCTGAGGCCTTGTGACACAGTAGATGGGATGTGGGCTTTGGATCTGGGACATTTCAGGTTGGATTCCTACCTCTGATCCTCACTATGCACGGGTTTGGCCTTGGACAAGGCTTGATTCTGAGGTTAATTTTTGATGTACTTACCTAACAGAGTTGCTGTGAGACAAAAGTGAAATAATACATGGAAAGCATTTTGTAAATTTTTATAAATGGAAGTAATTATCACTTATTACTACTAGAGTTGTGATAGCCTTAGAAGGTCATCTGTATGGTTGAGTTGAAAAAATTATCTCCAGAGTTATCCTTTGGCAGGCTCTATTCTGACCTTTTCTTCTATCAATTAGCAATTGTGCTATTTCTTTAAAGTGCTACTCTTAGGGCAGCCAGGTAGCACAGTGGATAGAGTGTCAGACCTGGAGTTAGGAGGACCTGGGTTCAAATCTGGCTTTAGATAATCCTTAGCTGTGTACCCTGGGAAAGTCACTTAATCCCAACTCCCTAGTTTTTACCACTCTTCTGTCTTGGAATCTATATTGGTATCAATTCTTAGACGAAAGGTAAAGGTTCAAAAAAATAAATGATCAATTAATTCATATTATGCTGTAAAGGTTCAAAAAAATAAAACAAAGCCCTACTTTTGGCTAATCTGATCAATTAATTCATATTATGCTGTAATTATGGAATATATTAGGCTTCTTAAATCATGTTTGTATTTTAATAGGGATCCTCAACATCAGCTCTAAAAATGAATACTATAGGAATCCCAGACACCATGGCAAGACTAGCAGGGAAATGTTTTAGGCAATGGGGAGGTCTTTTAACTGTGACCTTCAATCACATCCAAACTACATTGTAGCCAGCATTACTTGGCATGAAATTTTGGAATAAAATAAAACAGCCTAGAAGGAAAGGGCCACAAACTGGTTAGTAGGAATGGAAATAATTTTGGAAAGAAAAGAATGGGGAGGGAGAAGAGGAAACATGTGAAAGAGCATTGCCCCTTTTCTTGATGGCTCTACCAGCAGGCCAGTCTCTTGACTAAAACACAGAGACGGAATGGTGGCACGAAGTCTGGGTTACCAGAGCAAATCATGTTGATTATCACCCCTGTCTGCCTATTACCTCATTTTCCTAATCAATAATTATTGATCGAGGACTTATGATTCTGGATCAGATCCAAGGTCTGGGTTAATTAGTCAACCAGCACTTGCTCTATATTCTACAAGAATAATTTTGGCATTTGAGAAACCATAAAACAGGAAATGAGGCTGTTTGGGGGATGAGAACATCGGGTGTCTAGAAGCTCCCGGTTTGTGTCTGGCTTACCTCTCTCTTTTTAAAATGAGACTCAAGCCTGAGCTCTTGTGCCCCCCAAGCAGACTCTGGAGAACCTGAGGGAAAAACTGCTTCCTAGAAATGAGTTTCAGTAAGGGGGGTGCGTGAGGGGAGGGGAGTTATTGGAAGGAAACCAGGCAATAAAGAGAAACCTACTTGTATGAATGGCATAGTGAAAAAAGAAGTAATTTGGCCACATACCATAGATAAATCTTTTTTCAGTTAAATGACAAACAGATTTCTCCTGCCTGATCCTTTTTACTTAATGAGGGAAGAAACTTAAACTATCAATGTCTCTTCTTTGGAAAAGTTGGGTAAGGGATTGATGACTGAATCATAGAATCCTTGTGCTGTGTCCTCAGAGACAATCTAATCCAATCCTTTTATTTTACAGATGAAATGAGAAAATAAATGTATTCTATAAACCTTAAAATACTGTATTAAGGTTAGCTATCATTACAGATGAAAAGCCTTAGGCCCAGGAAGGTAGAATCCATGTCATCTGATTCCCAGCACAGATTTCCCCATTACATCATGCCACCAAAATGATTTTCCTAAAGCAGATTCCAACCATATTTCTTTCTTGTTCAGTAAAGTCTAGTGGTTCCCTTTTAACTCTAGGATCAAACACAAACTCTTCTTATTGACATCTAAATATCTTCCCTTTTCAGTCTTCTTATACATTTATTTCCTCCATGTATTCTGTGATGCAGCCATAGTCACATTTTTTATCACCTTACCTTCCATCTTAGAATTGATACTAAATATTGGTTCTAAGACAGAAGGGTGGTAAGGGCTAGGCAATGGGGGTTAAGTAACTTGCTCAGAATTTCAGAGAGAAATGCCCAAGGCCAGATTTGAACCCAGAATCTCCCAAATCCCAGACTTGAAGGCACACTTTTTATAAATGCCCATATTTAAGAGTTTTGCTTTCTACTACCTAGAGGTGCCATGACTCTCTATATTTTGCTTTAACAATGGTTTCTAAGAAGAGGATGAATTACCAACACCATGCCTCAGCTTAACCCTACCCTTACAGTACATAAACAACTGCCACATGAAACAGAAGTGGTCAAAAATATGGCAGCCAAGAGAAGAAGCAAGAACAAAGACAATACCAGGCAACAGCACAAGACACCATCATGAATATGGTTCCCTGGCTGTTATACATGGTCAGTTGGTTATGTATTGTAAGGACCCACATCCTCTGTACCTGCTAATGTAGGAAAAAAAAAACTCATGGAGTCAGGGGGATCCTACAGTGTCTAGACAGTCAGAACCTCATTTGGGGCTAATTCTTCATCCTTTCTGCAGCAACAGGAGGGGAAAGTTTGACTCCACACATCTTAACTGTCTCCTTTCTTGAATCCCTGGGCTTGGGAATGCTTTAAGACTGATTTTGGTTATCTAGGCTTGATAATGTCTGTGTTTGTGTATTTTTCATTTTTAATATATTTAGCTTTATTCTTTTGGTTTTGTTTTATAGTGTCCTGCTGCCTTGTGAGGTCACTTAATTCTAGTTGTTTTATTCTGGTTCTTAAAAACTGGATTTCATCCCTGGCTTTTTGGTCATCCTTCTCTTTCTGGTCTGATTTTCTATGGAGGTCACCTTTCATCCTCTTTACCTCATCTTTCATCTCCTTTGCCTCATCTTTCATCTTCTTTGCCTCATTATCCAGCTGATTAATTTTGGCTTTCAAGACACTGTTTTCTGTTTCCAGATGACTTATCTTACTGTTAAAGTTGTCTTCAGCCTCTCTTAATTGTTTTTTGAATTGCATTTTTAGTTCTTCCAAAGCCCGTATCCAATTTCCTGGGATTCCCCACTCCCTCTGTTCCATTCACTGTATAGAAGTGATCTATTGTAATTTCTTTCTTCTTTTTCTGTTGTTTGCACATATCCACCCCTTATTTGCTCCACGTATTGGTCTGTATTCTTGCTCCTCTCATTTTTTTGATTTTGGGGACTTCTGTCAGTCTCCCCTCTTGGATCTTTGACAGAAGATCTCTCAGTGCAGTCTCTGGGGGAGGGTTGTTGAGGGTTTGAGCTTCCCTGTCCTGTGGAGGATTTTGATTGGATTAAAGTCCAGCAGTCAAAGAGGGAGGGGTGTGGAGCCTGGACTTCCCTGAGTTCTGAAGACTTTTGATGGGATTAAGTTCAGCTGGGTTGGGCCGGGTGTGCTCTGAGGTCAACATCTCCAGTAAGGCTGGAGCAAATATGGAGGATCTCCACAGCTCTGGCCAGGCTGTCAGCTCTATGTTCCCTCTCTAGCTCCTTCCCTTCCATCTGTGTTCGAAGCTCTGAGCTTGGCACAGCCCTGCCCACAAGGTACACCCTCCAGACCAGTACCTTTGCCTGCCCAGAAGTTCCCGCTACTGCTGGAGTCTCAGTGCTCTAGGAGGGCAGGGGGGAGGGGTCCTGAGATCTTCCTTCTGCCTTCCCCTTAAACCCAAGTGTCTCAGATTCTGGCTTTTGGGGGGCATACCTTTTGAATTGAGTTCAGCAGGAGGGTTCCTTGGCTCTGTCTTGTTGTTAGGTTTGATTTTCAGTCACCTAGAAGCATTCAGTTTGTGATCGGTAAGGAAGGGTATTCAGAGGTCTGAGCTTCTGCTCCTTCTAGGCTGCCATCTTGACTCTGCCCCCCACCCCCATTGGTAACCTTTAAAAATTGTCATCACCTGGGTAGCTAGAAGAATTATATTTAGAGGGAAGAGTGACAAACTGTATGGGATGAAATGCCAAGACATAAATATATATATGTATACATATATACATATATATGTATATACATGTATGTATGTATATGTATATATAAAACTAGAGTTAAAAAAGAGGTTAATACTAAGAGAAATGGGAAAAGAAACAAAATAGGGTAAATTTATATGTCACAAAGAAACACATGGCAGGAGGAGTCAAGAACATCACTACACTGGAAGGGTAAAGAGGTTGGAGACAGGAAATATTCAACTATTAGTTGCACTGAAATGGACTCAAAGAGGGAAGAACAATCAAATACATTGGGGCAGAGAATTGATTTGTACCCTATAGGGAAGTAGAAGAATAACAAAGGGATTGGTGGGGAGGGAAGCAATTCAAGGGAGGGAGAGGGTGGAGGAGGTAGTTTATAAAGACTGTAAAGAAAATAAGAAGGGAATAAGAAGGGAGGGGGGTAGAAAGGGAAATAAAATATGGGTGGGAATTAGGGGGACTGATTATAAACAAAATACTGGTGTAGAAGGAAATATTGAAAGAAGAAAGGGAAGGGCTAGGAGTGGAAATCAAAATGCTGGGAAATACACAGCTGGTAATCATAACTCTGAATGTGAATGGAATGAACTCACCCATAAAATGCAAGCAAATTGCAGAGTGGATTATGAATCAAAACCCTACCATATGCTGTCTACAAGAAACACACATGAGAAAGGTAGGACACACATAAGGTAAAAGTAAGAGGATGGAGCCAAATCTATTGGGCATCAACTGCTAAAAAAGAAGGTAGAAGTTGCAATAATGATATCTGACAAAGCCAATATAAAAATAGATCTAGTCAAAAGAGATAGGAAAGGTAATTGCATCCTGATAAAAGGCAGAATAGACAATGAGGAAATATCAGTACTCAAAATGTATGCGCCAAATGGTATAGCATCCAAATTTCTAAAGAAGTAAGTAGGGGAGCTCAAAGATGAAATAGATAGAAAAACTATACTAGTGGGAGACCTGAACCTTCCTCTATTCGAACTAGATGAATCAAACCAAAAAATAAATAAGAAAGGGCTAAGAGAAGTGAATGAAATCTTAGAAAAATTAGAGTTAGTAGATATGTGGAGAAAAAATAAACAAGGACAAAAAGGAATACACCTTTTCAGCAGCACATGGTACATTCACAAAGATTGACCATGTATTAGCGCATAAAAACATTGCAAACAAGTGCAAAAGAGCAGAAATAATAAATACAACTTTCTAAGATCACAATGCAATGAAAATGACAATTAGTAAGGGTACATGGAGAGGCAAATCTAAAATTAATTGGAAATTAAACAATATGATTCTCCAAAATTGGATAAAGAACAAATCATAGAAATAATAATTTCATTGATGAAAATGACAATGATGAGGCATCCTTTCAAAATCTATGGGATGCAGCCAAAGCAGTACTCAGGGGGAAATTTATATCTTTGAGTTCATATATTAACAAATTAGAGAGGGCAGAGGCCAATGAATTGGGCATGAAAATTAAAAAAATTGAAAGTAAACAAATAAAAAATCCTCAGATGAAGACTAAATTAGAGATCCTAAAAACTCAAAGGAGAAATTAATAAAATTGAAAGTCAAAGAACTATTGATTTAATAAATAAGACTAGAAGCTAGTATTTGAAAAAAAAAAAACAAATAAAATAGACAAAGTACTGGTCAATGTAATTAAAAAAGGATAGAAGAAAACCAAATTGACAGTATCCAAGATGAAAAGGGAGATCTCACCTCTAATGAAGAGGAAATTAAGGCAATCACTAAAATTATTATGCCCAATTATTTTTTTTAATATTTTATTTGATCATTTCCAAGCATTATTCATTAAAGACAAAGATCATTTTCTTTTCCTCCCCCCATCCCCCATAGCCGACGCGTGATTCCACTAGGTGTCACATGTGTTCTTGATTCGAACCTATTTCCATGTTGTCAATATTTGCATTAGAGTTTCGTTTAGAGTCTCTCCTCTGTCATGTCCCCTCAACCGCTGTAGTCAGGCAGTTGCTTTTCCTCGGTGCTTCCACTCCCATAGTTTATCCTTTGCTTATGAATAGTGTTTTTTTTCTTAGATCCCTGCAGATTGTTCAGGGACATTACACCACCACTAATGGAGAAGTCCATTACATTCGATTATACCACAGTGTATTAGTCTCTGTGTACAATGTTCTCCTGGTTCTGCTCCTCTCGCTCTGCATCACTTCCTGGAGGTTGTTCCAGTCTCCATGGAATTCCTCTACTTTATTATTCCTTTTAGCACAATAGTATTCCATCACCAACATATACCACAATTTGCTCAGCCATTCCCCAATTGATGGGCATCCCCTCGTTTTCCAGTTTTTGGCCACCACAAAGAGCGCAGCTATGAATATTTTTGTACAAGTCTTTTTGTCCATTATCTCTTTGGGGTACAGACCCAGCAGTGCTATGGCTGGATCAAAGGGTAGACATTCTTTTGCCGCCCTTTGGGCATATTATGCCCAATTATGTGGCAATAATTATGGCAATCTAGGTGATGTGGATGAATATTTTCAAAAATATAAATTGCCTAGACTAACAGAGGAAGAAATAGACTACCTAAATAACACCATATCAGAAAAAGAAATTGAACAAGTCATCAAAGAACTCCCTAAGAAAAAATTCCCAGGGCCTGATGGATTCACGAGTGAATTCTATCAAACATTCAAAGAACAACCAATCCCAACATTATACAAACTATTTGACATAATAAGCAAAGAAGGAGTTCTACCAAATTCCTTTTACAACACAAATACGGTACTGATTCCAAAGCCAGGCAGGTCAAAAACAGAGAAAGAAAACTACAGACCAATCTCCTTAATGAATACAGATGCAAAAATCATAAATAGGATTCTAGCAAAAAGACTCCAGCAAGTGATCATTCATTATGATCAGGTGGTATTTATACCAAGAATGCCAGGATGGTTTAATATTAGGAAAACCTTCCACATAATTGACCATATTAACAAGCAAACTAATAAAAATCACATGATTGTCTCAATAGATGCAGAAAAAGCCTTTGACAAAATACAACACCCATTCTTATTGAACAGGAGAAAGCATTGGAATAGAAGGGCTTTTCCTAGAAATAATAAACATTATATATCCAAAACCATCAGCAAACATCATCTGCAATGGGGATAAACTAGAAGCCTTCCCAATAAGATCAGGAGTGAAACAAGGTTGCCCATTATAACCTCTATTATTTAGCATTGTACTAGAAACACTTGCAGTAGCAATTAGAGAAGAAAAAGAAATTGAAGCTAATAAAATAGGCAATGAGGAGACCAAGGTATTACTCTTTGCAGATGATATGATGGTCTACTTAAAGAATCCTAGAGAATCAATTAAAAAGCTAGTGGAAATAATCAACAACTTTGGCAAAGTTGCAAGTTACAAAATAAACCCACAGAAGTCATCAGCATTTCTATATATTTCCAACACATCTCAGCAACAAGAATTAGAAAGAGAAATTCCATTTATAATCACCCTAGACAATATAAAATACTTAGGAATCTATCTGCCAGACAAACACAGGAACTCCATGAACACAACTACAAAACACTCTCCACACAATTAAAACTAGATCTAAAAAAATGGAGAAATGTCGATTGCTCATGGGTAGGACTAGCTAACATAATAAAAATGACAATCCTACGCAAATTAATTTACTTATTTAGTGCCATATCCATTGAACTACCAAAAAACTTTTTTACTGAATTAGAAAAAACCATAAAAAAGTTCATTTGGAAGAACATAAGATCGAGGATATCCAGGGAAATCATTTAAAAAAAATATGCGAAGGAAGGTGGCCTTGCAGTCCCAGATCTCAAACTATACTATAAAGCA
The DNA here is from genome assembly GCF_027887165.1 of Monodelphis domestica. NCBI lineage: Eukaryota > Metazoa > Chordata > Mammalia > Didelphimorphia > Didelphidae > Monodelphis > Monodelphis domestica. The sequence goes on along the minus strand of NC_077228.1, from coordinate 160,105,792 downwards.
GTGGTCGTCAAAACAATTTGGAACTGGCTAAGAGACAGAAAGGAGGATCAGTGGAATAGACTAAGGGTAAATGACCTCAACAAGACAGTCTATGATAAGTCCAAAGATCCCAGCTTTTGGCACCAAAATCCACTATTTGATCAAAACTGCTGGGAAAATTGGAAGACAGTATGGGAGAGATTAGATTTGGATAAACACCTCATACTCTACACCAAGATAAACTCAGAATGGGTGAATGATTTGACTATAAAGAATGAAACTATAAGTAAATTATGTGAACACAGAATAGTATACATGTCAGACCTTTGTGAAAGGAAAGATTTTAAAACCAAGCAAGAACTAGAAAAAAATCACAAAATGTAAAATCAATAATTTTGATTTCATCAAATTAAAAAGTTTTTGCATAAACAAAAACCAATGCAACCAAAATTAGAAGGGAAGCAACAAATTGTAAAACAGTCTTCATAAGAAAAACCTCTGACAAAGGTCTAATTACTCAGTTTATAAAGAGCTAAGTCAATTGTACATAAAATCATGCCATTTTCCAATTGATAAATGGGCAAGGGACATGAATAGGCAATTTTCAGTTAAAGAAATCAAAACTATCAATAAACACATGAAAAAGTGTTCTAAATCTCTTATAATCAGAGAGATGAAAATCAAAACAACCCTGGGGTATCACCTCACACCTAGCAGATTGGCTAACATGACAGGAATGGAAAGTAATGAATGCTGGAGGGGATGTGGCAAAGTTGGAACATTAATGCATTGCTGGTGGAGTTGTGGATTGATCCAACCATTCTGGAGGGCAATTTGGAACTATGCTCAAAGGGCACTAAAAGACTGTTTGCCCTTTGATCCAGTCATAGCACTGCTGGGCTTGTACCCTAAAGAGATAATAAGGAAAAAGACTTGTACAAGAATATTCATAGCTGTGCTCTTTGTGGTGCTCAAAAATTGGAAAATGAGAGGATGCCCTTCAATTGGGGAATGGCTGAACAAATTGTGGTATATGTTGGTGATGGAATACTATTGTGCTCAAAGGAATAATAAAGTTGAGGAATTCCATGGGGACTGGAACAACCTCCAGGAAGTGATGCAGAGCGAAAGGAAAAGAACAAGGAAAACATTGTACACAGAAACTGATACACTGTGGTACAATCAAACATAATGGACTTCCCCATTAGTGTCAATGCAATGTCCCTGAACAATCTGCAGGGATCTAGGAGAAAAAACATTATCAATAACCAGAGGACAAATGGTGGGAACAAAAACACAGAAGAAAAACAACTGCTTGATTACATGGGTTGAGGGGATATGATTTGGGATGTAGACTGTAAAGGAACATCCTAGCGCAAATATCAACAACATGGAAATAGGTTCTGATCAAGGACAGATGTGATACCCAGTTGAATTGCACGTCAGCTACGGTAAAGATTGGCCAAGGGAAGGGAGAGAAAGAGTATGATTTTTGTAACCAAGGAATAATGTTCTAAATTGACTAAATAAAATTAAAATTAAAAACAGAAACAAAAATAACAAAAAATATTCACAAAATAAACAAATTTGCTCAGTGTAAATACACATTAATCTCAAGAGTATCCAAGCTTGGAGCAATATAGTGGATAGAGCTGTGGCCTTAGAATAGAGAAATCCTGGGTTCAAATTTGGTCTCAGACATTTACTAACTGTGTAACCCTGAATAAGTGACTTAATTCTTTTTGCTCCCCACTTCCTCAGGTTTAGTCTATTATTCCAGAACTTAGTGTAGATGCCATATTGGTTTTGGCTGCTGCAGTTCAGTCCTCCCCTGATTACTTGATCCATACAACAATCCTGGGAGACTGGTTTCCCCATCTAACAGATGAGGAATCTGAGGCAGGAGATAAATGATTTTCCAGGATTACCTAGCTAGTAACACACTAAAAAAAAAAAAGGTATTATTCATACTTTGTTGAAGTAAGGAAAGAGAAGGGAATAAGGATTGCAAAATTTTCTGCATCTACTTTTACTCATCACACAAAGCATCAGTGGTATGCTGGAAACTGGGGAAAAAAAAACAAGCATGGGGGGGGATATCTACAGGACATACTTTTACATTTAATCTTCTTTATTAACATTAAACAGTAAATCAAGACCAGATTTGTAGCATTTGCTGAATGCCAAGTTGTAAATGCTAACATTGAAAATTTAACAATTGACTTTGTTTTTTAAACCCTTTTTAAACAATTGACTTTGTTTTTTAAACCCTTCCACCTAGACTCAATACTCTCTTTTGGTTCCAAGGCAGAAGATTGGTAAGGGCTAGTCAGTGGAGGTTAAGTGACTTGCCCAGGGTCACATAGCTAGGAAGTGTTTGAGTTCAAATTTGAATCCAGGATCTCTTGTCCCTAGACTTGGCTCCCAATCCACTGAGCTACCCAGCTACCCCAGACAATTGACTCTTGCAAGCCTAAATGAGCTAACTAGTATATCTCTGAAGCCCTCATGGTTTTTAATTTTTTTTTTTACCTTCTGTATTAGAATCAATACTAAGTATAGGTTCCCAGGGTCACACAGCTAGGAAGTATCTTCGACCAGATTTGAACCCAGGATCTCCCATCTTCAGATCTGGTTTTCTAGCCATTGAATAACCTAGCTGCCAGGCCCCTTGAGAATGAATCCTGGGGTAGAAAATGCTAATTAAATGCTTACTGACTGACTGGAATGTAACCCAGAAAATTATGAACCATACTTAGAGAAAGTCTCCTATACTGTTTCCTCCCCTCAAATGAAACTCATGAGAGCCCTTCACTCTGCCCCAATAACCTTGCAATAGACCAGTTTTCTCCCCTTTTCTCTCTCCTAAGAGATTTGATTCCCACCGTACCTGTCATCTCCCTTCTCCTTTAGCTGCTAACTGATTTTTCCACAACCTTCTAGACCAGTGGAAAGACTAAGGAAACTATTTCCTTTCTACTCAACTCAAGGCAAGAGGAACTTTCTGACTTCTCTTTTGACTCCCCCTGACCCTCCCAAGCAACTTCCTCTGTGTTCCTTTCCCTCCCCACAATCACTGAAATGGGTTTTACTTATGGAGTCCTTATAACTCTTCTAGGTTCCTTATATATTCATTCATTGGTTTGTTGTTGTATTGTTTGTTTGGTTTTTTTTTTTGGCCTTCCACCAATGAGAGAGGTTTTGTTTTTTAAAATCAAAAGTCTATTCTTGACAAGAAGAATGAGATCATAGATCACAAGAGCATGGATTTTAAAGCTAGAAGTAGCCTTAAAGCCAACGCATCCAATGCCTTCATTTTATAGATGAGGAAAGTGGGGCCCACAGAAATTAAATGGTACAACCAGGGTCAAAAACTTAGGTAGGATGCATTTGATCCAAGACTTAAGCTCAAGTCCTGTGATTCCAAATACAGCTCTTTCCACTATTTTAAGCTGCTACACTGATTTAATTACTTAGTCTTTTCTTTTTAAATGAATTAATTTTTTATGCTTCTTTGGTTTTAAATGTTGATAAATCATGTATCTGGTTCATATCTTATTTCTTTTAAATAAATCAAATTCCTTCCTGTTGTTGAAAGTCTATCTATTTTAACTGATGATGAGACTCAGCTGTACAGGATATATTACTTTGGGGAGCAATCTAACTTTCTTTGCTTTGGGGAATACCTTATTATAATTAATTGATTTCTCATAGATACAACTGTTTTAATGAGTTTTCCTTGAGAGCTGAAGACATTTCATTGAATGTCTCAAATATTTTACATTCTGCAGGAATATGCCAAATTTTGGCCACTAAATTTCTTATTGATGTAAACTTGAGTTTTCTGTCAATCATCTGTGGATTTCCTCTATCTGTAACTTTTCCTGTTTCCAATGCTCCTGGGCAATGTTCTTTAATTGTATCTAAACCATAATATTCGAGCATCTTAAATTATGATACTTTTGTGTGAGAATTATGACATTTAATTAATCTCCGTTCATCTTATTTTCAAGGTCAGTTTCTTTGACTTGTTTAGAATTCACATGGTCTTCCAATGTTGTCTTTTCAGAAGATCACGGACTTAGCTCTGGAAGAGATCTTAGAGGCCATTGAATACAACATCCTCATTTTACATGTGAGGAAACTGAGACAGGGTTATGCAGCTAATAAAAGCATAAGGTGGGATTTGAAGTAAGGTCTTCCTGAATTCAAATCCATTATGTCAGGTACTGGTAAACTACTACAAGAAAATTTTGTTTAAAAGTGTAAAAGCTGAGGCAGCTAGGTGGCTCAGTAGATAGAGCACCAGAACTGGAGATGGGAAGTCCTATGTTCAAGTCTGTCCTCAGAAACTTACAAATTCTGTGATCCTGGACAAGTCACTTAACATTGAGTTTGCTTAACTCAAAATAGAAATAGTATCAGAACTCACTTCATAGGGTTTTTGAGAGGATCAAATGTAATATTTATAATAAGCCTGGCACATAGTAAGCACTATATCAATGTTTATCCCTTTCTCCTATTCCCCAACAGATAACTATTATAACTATTTAAAGGATATAATGAATTGGTTGTCAAAAAAAAAGAAATTCAATCTACAAACATGAAAAATGCTTCAAATCATTAATAATAAAAAACATGCAAATTAGAACAACTTGGAAGTTCTACCTTTTACTAATCAAATTGTCAAAGAAGACAAAAGGAAACATAGCAAATGTTGAAGAAGCTATAGGAAAACAGGTATACTAATGCCCTAATGGTGGAATTGTGAATTGATCTAGCTATTCTGGAAAGAATATTTAGAAATATTCCCCAATTTTACTAAACTCTCTATATCCTTTGACCCAGAGATATCATTACTAGATGTATACCCCAAAGAGATCAAAGAAAGAGAAAGAGGATTCATATGTACAAAAATATTTATAGCATTTCTTTGGGGAGGTAAAAATTGGAAACTAAGAAGATACTCCTCAATTGGGGAATGGATGGACAAATTATGGTGGGGGCTATCTCAATGCATTTAGAGCCAGGCTTAGAGCTTAGAACTGAGAGTCCTTAGTTCAAATCTGACTTCAAATCCTTCTTAAAGGTCTGGCTGTGGGCAAGTCACTTTACTCCAATTGCCTAGCCTTTACCATTCTTCTACCTTGGAACCAATACATGGTATTGATTCTAAGATGGTTAGGGTTTTTTTTTTTTTTAAGCAAAACCAAGTTATAGTATATGCATGTAATGCAATATTATCATGCTATAAAAGAGATGAAAAGGATGGTTTCAGCCAAACCAGAGAATATTCCTATGAATTGACACAGAATGAAATAAATGGGACAAGGAGAATAATTTATAAGATAACATTGTAAAAGCAAACAACTTTGAAAGAGTTGTGAACTTTTATCCAGCAGTGATCAACTTCAGTTGCTGGAGGACCAATGACAAAGCATGGTACCCCACCCTGCAATTATCACAGAGCAGTGAGTGTCTCAAAGTTCAGAATAAGAAATATATTTTCAGATATGGCCATTTGGTAAATTTCTTTTGCTGGACCATGCACATTTATTACAAAGGTTTTGTTTTTTCTATTTTCCTTTTCATTTTATTGGGTAAGGGGAAAAGGATTTTAAGGGAAATAGGACTGTCCAAAAAAACATGAAAAGAATTATTAGAGAACTTTAAAAATGAACAGAAGGAATTTCATAAGGAAACACAGATGAATAGGACAACTTTTGAAATAACATATTTAGTTCATTATATGCTTAAAAAGAAAGGCTAAGCTAGATATAATATTCATTTCCAGTAGTATTTCCAGTCCCTATTATATGGAAATGCTCATTTCAATTTTTATTTGTTAATAAAACAAAATTATTATTTTTAAACCCTTAATATCCATTTTAGAATCAATATTGTGTATTAGTTCCAAGGTAGTAGTAAGGGCTAGGCAATGGGGGATTAAATGACTTGCATAGTTGCATAGCTAGGAAGTGTCTGAGGTCAAATTTGAACCCAGGACCTTCCATCTCTTGAGTTGTCTCTCTATCCACTGACCCACCTAACTGCCCCCATAAAACAAAATTACTTAAAAGAAACTCAACAGGAAAATAATTGTAGATAGCTTTATACCCTGACTTGTTTCCTTGTAAAAGAAACCCCTCACCTCAGCCCTCAATCTGATTTTGTACTGCTGAGTCTCCCTTTTTTCCCCAGGTACCCACTCTTTCCATCATGGAACTAGACGTGTTTAATGCTGTCTTCTAAGTAATGTAAAAAGTTGAGGGATTAGATTAGGTCACTTCTTAGAGGATGCAGGATAGAAGCTGCCATTTCTAGAAAAGCTCAAAATGTGGCTTAGTCATTTTGGATCATATTAGGTTTAGGATGGAATAGGCATTATTAAATGGAATTTGTGTTTCGTGTATCCCTCTGCTATTATTTCAAAAAAGTTTTTCACAGTTGTTTATTCTTTTCTCTTGTAATTTTAATGTCTGTATTTGGCATATTTCCTGTTTTGCTGAGAAGCATCCCCTCACTTTACCATCTTGACATCGATTCTAGATGCCTTTTTCCAGATGTGCTCCAGCTTGTCTTGACCTTCCTTAGGTATGTTACTCAGGACTAAACTCAGTTTATTTAGTTGCTTAAAACAGAACCATTGCCTCCTTTTTGTTAGACAAAATATTTCTCAGTGTAGTTGAGGGTAGTAGTCAGTTTAATAAGTTGAAATATCACACTTTTGCCTCTTATAAAGCAGGCAGCAAATAAACCCTAACTTCTTTCCTTTTCATAAAAACTGTTGTCCAGCCATATCATACTAAACGTTGGCCTCAGGTCAACAGAGAAGAGTGTGTAGGAGGCTTGAAACACTGGCCCATGAAGGGAGAGATCCAAGACATCATCCCATTAATGGAAATGAGAGATTTGGGACACTTGCCTCTGTAGTAGAAGCCCTGGGACATTGAGGCAGCAGAAAAAGAAAAGGTTGCAGTAGTTCACCTGATGTAAATTTTTGTACCCTTTGAATTCTGGTGTTCTCAGCAAGAATACCTTGTTGTGGCTCTACTCCTTCCTGGTTGTAAATGATACACTTTTGGAAACTCCATTTATTCTTTCTTAAATTCTTACTTTCTCTAAGACATAAAGGTAAGGGCTAAGCAAATCGGGTTAAGTGAGTTGCCCAAGGCCACACAGCTAGGAAGTATCTAAGGTCAGATTTGAAGCCAGGTCCTCCCCATTCCAGGTCTAGCATCCTATCCACTGAGCCACCTAGCTGCCCCAGCTCTATTTATTCTTTCAGATCAATGGGATAATATAATACTCAGATACAGCAATTTCTTGAATCATGCCAGTGGACTGTAAGAATGGTTACAACTTCCAAGAGTGATTCAAATTATTTAGAAGTAATTTAGGGCTGGAACTGGTCAGTTTCTGCAAAGTGTTTTGTGTTGACTGGCAGGAAGGAGCACTAGAAAGGTAAGTCATTAAAATGACTCTTAAGATTAATGAGGTGAGCAGGCCTCCTAGGTAACAGGAGGGAATGTGGTAAGTCCTCTTTCCATAGCTGCTCAGCCTCATTACTCTTGGCTTTTCTTTGAAGGGCTGTTTTATGCCATCTTTTGCTAATGTTTAACCATTTAAGGTGCTACAGTTTGACTAGCTGAGTTGGGGGACAGTGCTATCTAATGACTTTCAGAATCTGGCTTTTTATCCCTGTGAAAATTTGAACTTCTTGCCACAGGCTTTGAGAAAATGCCAAGTTTACCTAACAGAGATTTCCTTAGGACAGTAAAACATCAGGTGATCTTTAATGATCTTAAAATACTGGGAAGCTCAGAGAGGATGAAGATGACTTCTTTGGGAGATGAAGGTGACTTCTATTCACATTATTTATGGCAAGTTGCCAGTGATATTTAGTTGACTGCAAATTCAGTGCTGTTTAGGGAAGTAATGCAAAAGGCTGAGAAAAGTCAGCCAGTCAATGAATATTTATTAAGCTCCTATTATGTGTCAGGCATTGAGATCTGAGATCCAAAGAAAGACAGTAGTCTCTACCCTTGAAGAGCTCACAATCTAATGGGGAGAAAAACAAAAAAAAATATGTACAAATAAACTAAATGTAGGATAAATAGGAAATAATCAACAGAGAGAAGACATAAGAGAGGTTGGGAAAGGTTTTTTGTAGAAATGAGATTTTAGTTGAGAAGAGGAGCAGATGAGGAAGGAGAACATTCTGTGCAAAAGGGACAGCCATTAAACATTCTTGTTGTCTAGAGATAAAGAATTTTGTCTGAGGAAGAGCAAAGAGTCCATTGTTACTGGATAGAAGAGTAAATGGAAGAGCTTGTGTATGTAAATTTTAAGAAAGTTGGAGAGATGAAGAGACTGGGGCTAAGGTATGAAGGGCTTTGAATGCCAAAAAGAGATTTTCTGTTTGATCCTGGAGCAGACAGGGAGCCATTGGAACTTATTCCATTTGGAGGCAGTGGGTATTGGTGGGGGTAATACAGTTGGACCTGTACTTTGGGAAAACCACTTCAACAGCTAAGTAGAAGATAGAGGGGGAAAATGAGGAGAGAGACCAACCAGAAGTTTATTGCAAAAGTCTGGAAATGTACAAGGTAAGTGTTACCTTCCCCCAGTAAGCATTCTACAAACTCAATGGCTATGTAGAAGGAATGTGATTCCTTTGCTTTTTCCATCCAGGAACCTATATTTTATTTCACATTTTCACAGGACACATAGAAGCAACACATTGTAATGGGTGGAGTGCTTGACCTAGAGTCAGGAAGACAATTTGAATTCTCAATCTAGGATCTTGGAGTAGGGGGGAAGGACTAGAGAATTTATGTTTTTTTCACTTTCTTTTTTCTGCATGGTATAGAAGGGAAAGGGCATGAAGCTAAGAGTGAGAAGACTTGGGTTCCCATCCTCACTCAAACACCAACCAGCTGCTACTTAACTCTGTACTTTAAGTTTCCTCATCTATAAAATGAAGGATGGGGTGGGGTAGAGAATGAAGATTCAACATTTTCAAAAATCCCTATTAGTAATAAATCTATGATCAAATGAGAAGAACAGTGAATTAAGAGTTAGCCATGTAGCTTTGGCAAACTCACTCTTGGAGTCTCATTGAAGGGGTGTAGGATTAAACTAGATGATCCCTAAAAGCTCTCATAGTTTTTTACATTAAGAGAGAAACTGAGGAATAAAGGCATTATTGGATTTTAGATGAGCATTAATTGTTTCCCCTCACTCTTATGGCAGCAGGAGTGAAAATGTCTTGCTCTGAAGAGAGAGAGTGTGTCTTGTTCGAGGAACAGAAAAGATCTTACCTCAGAGGCATCAGACTGGACTTGGAAACTTTTTGATTCTCTGCTAGCTTGGGAAAGGCAACTGTCACAAATCTTTCTAACCCAGAAATAAAGTGAAATAGGGTGTCACGGTCAGCCAGATTATACATAGGAACTGGGCTACCATTATGCAACTGGGTAAGAAACAGAATGGGTAATCTAATAATGCTACTCCTGGCACAAAGGAGACATTAAAACAGGGTTCCTTCTGCTTGTCCCCAGGCAGGGAGTAAAAGATCCCATGGCATTCTTCAAAAATAACCAGGGATCACCCTACTGCCCTGGTCATTTCCCTTCAATGGAATAGGTTCAAATGCCCAAAGCTGCATGAGGGAAATTTCTGAGTATATAATGGCTGCTTTGTCTATCCACACAGTTACTCTTCTCTCAGCATCTGACTCATGATTTAGCAAATCACTTTCATATCCCTTGAGTACAAAAGGCAAGTTTTTGAAACCAAATTTTAAACCTCAATTCTATTCAATATGAGCCATAGTTTTGGCTCCAGATAGGTGGGTTAAAAGAGATTATTGTTCTATTTAAGACAACACCTTGATTGAAACTCCAAGGTATTAAGGCTATGATAAAATGATGTTTAGTATCTCATCGTGTCTGAGAGACCTACTGACATTGAGATCCTAGGAAAAGAGAAAAAGAAAAGAAGGAGGGAGGATAGGAGTAAAGAAGGGATGAGAGAAAGGAAGGAAAGAAAAAGAGAAAGAAGGGAAGAGGGGAAGAGAGAGAAAGAAAGAGAAAAAGGGAAAGGAAAGAGAGAGAGAGAGAAAGACAGACAGAAAGAAAGACAGAAAGAAAGATAAAAAGAAAGGAAGGAAGAACAAGAAAGGAAGGAAGAACAAGAAAGGAAGGAAGAACAAGAAAGGAAGGAAGAACAAGAAAGGAAGGAAGAACAAGAAAGGAAGGAAGAACAAGAAAGGAAGGAAGAACAAGAAAGGAAGGAAGAACAAGAAAGGAAGGAAGAACAAGAAAGGAAGGAAGAACAAGAAAGGAAGGAAGAACAAGAAAGGAAGGAAGAACAAGAAAGGAAGGAAGAACAAGAAAGGAAGGAAGAACAAGAAAGGAAGGAAGAACAAGAAAGGAAGGAAGAACAAGAAAGAAAGAAAGAAAGAAAGAAAGAAAGAAAGAAAGAAAGAAAGAAAGAAAGAAAGAAAGAAAGAAAGAAAGAAAGAAAGAAAGAAAGAAAGAAAGAAAGAAAGAAAGAAAGAAAGAAAGAAAGAATTTAAGTTTTGGAGATAAACTTGGCAAGCTGATAGGATGATTTTTTTTTTCCTGCAGAGGTTAAAATCCAAAGTGGATGTGGTTTTTCAGAATATTTTTAAAATAGTATATAGTAAAAAAAGTGGTCACAATAATTTAGAAAATAAAGGGGTAATGATGTGTCATATATATATATATATATATATATATGTGTGTGTGTGTGTGTGTGTGTGTGTGTATGTGTGTGTGTGTGTGTGTGTGTGTATGGAACCTCAGAGGCTACCTTGTCTAATTATCTCAATTTCTAGATGAGAAAAGTCAATCACAGACAATATAGTCTTGTCCAAAGTCACATAAGGGCATATCAAAGGCAGAATTTGATCCCAAGTCTTCTGATTTCAGAGTAAATGCTTTCCCCTTATACTATGTTGCTTTTCAGACTAGCAAATAAAAAGCAGGCATCTTTGGGGGAAATTCAAGGAGAAAATGATAAGGAAAGATGTCTATTGCTCTGAGGATTTCTAGTCTTCTTTCCTTCAAAAATGATTGGATACCTGATTTCTTCTCCATATTACATCAGTGGTTAAATCTCTGATGTAATTAGTCTAAATAGAATTGTGTTTTCTAGGCACATTTAGAAAGACTATATCAGAGGAGCTAAAGGAAAGAGTAAAGTTAGGTGACTAGAATGAAGAAGATATGGATAGATAAGGAATGGGTTATCCCAACTCTCCCCAGGCTTTATTTCTGGATTGGGACAATCTCCTTCATTTACCTTCATCAATCTTGTAGTTTGGAGTGATATCCTCAGAAGGGATCACTTTTCTCTTAGTCCTATAGATAACCCTAGCAGGGAGGGGGAACACTCATACTATACTCACCACTATAACTCCTTTACCACCCAACCTCTGGTATGCTTCCTATTTATAAAAAAATCAGCTACAGGAAAATCATTGACTTGTTTAAGAGTCTACAAATGACACATTTCCTAAAGAAGGCAAAAACAACAATAATCATAATATTTACTCAACTAAAAGTAAAAAATAGGAATAATCATAGCATTTCTTCAATAGAAAGCAATAACAGGAATAATCATACTTTAACACAATGGAATGCAAAAATAGGAATATCCAGAATACAAGTCAACCACAAAACTGGATCACATTCACTAATGCACACACTGCTTGTCAAAGAGAGTGGACACACACTTAAAGAATCCTATCAAGGAAGCATGTGAGTAGGGAATCTCATGTGCCCTGGGAAATTCATGAACCTGGATAGGCTCCATATCTTTTATGTCTTTAGAAAAGTCTACACCATTAGTCAACATGTTTGGCAAAATCATTGCCAAGCTATCTGCTTTCTTTCTAGTTCTTATGTCTTTCTTGCTATTTCTTTGTTGATTTGGGGCTCTTGAAGTAGCGTCAAGTCTTTTTAGCACATTGTCACCCTTAAAAGCATTATGTTCTTTTAGCAAAATATATCCAGATAGCTCAAAAAGGTTCATCTTTTCTCCTCTCCTCTCTCTGAAATGGAGGTCAGTAAAGGACAACAGATACTGGTAGTGTTTCTCTTTTTGTAAACTGTAGATGACACTAGGGGGCAGGTAGCTCTTCAGGGAGCAGAGGATTCTGCCTTTCTCCAATCAGATTCCAGAAGCTTTGGATCTTGTCAAAACTAGGTCAGCTTTCATAGATGCTGCAAACTTTCTCCATCCAATCAGCTCTCAGCAAAGCAACACCTCTCGTCTAATCAGCACATCTCCTTGCAAGACAGCTAGAGAGCCTTGCTACTGGAATCTTGTTATTAATGTTTTTTGTAAACAACTTCCCCTATTGTCTTCTGAGTCCTACTGGTTCTTCTAGTTACTTTGTCTCTATTCTTGCCTCGCCTCACCATCTACAAATTCTATTGCCTCAATTCAATATCACTTTGTGTTTGCCAACATGACTAATTTATGATGTGAAATTTTATTAAAAATCTACCTTCCTATCTGGTTTGATCCCAATAATCCTTTTCCAAGGTAAGCCTTACTCCTGGAATCTTCTGTTATTATGTCTTTTGTAAACAACTTCTATTGTCTTCTAAGTCCTACTGGTCCTTCTAGTTGCTTTGCCTCTAGTTCTCCTTGTCTCACCTCACCACCCACAAATTCGATTTCCTCAAATCAATATTTCTTTGTGTTTGCCAACATGACTAATTTATGATGTGAAATTTTATTAAAAATCTATCTTTCTATCTGGTATGATCCCAATAATCTTTTTCCAAGGTATCTGTCCCAAAAGTTTTAGTATATTTTTCAGCTACTAAAGCTTAAAACCACACTAAAACTCTTGGGATTTCTATATATTCTTTTTATTCGTAGATCCTCAGCAGTTATTTGATTTGTAGTTTATCAGCTGAAAACTTTATAATTCCTAAAACAGTCATATGTAAAGGAGCTGACTGATTGTAATGCACTTCAACCATCTTTAACTCAATCAGTGATCTGCCTTAAAACAAGTCTTCAGAGTACATTTATCTGAGGAGTCAGTTTTATCTCAGATCATCAGAACAGTCTATTCCTTTCGCATATTTTTATCTGAAGGGATGTATTTCTTCTTAAACTGATTTTAATCCCTATTTCTTATACAAATATTCTTTTTTCTGCCCATTTTAAAGTCCAAATGGTTGCCCCAGCAACTAAAATGTCCATATACAAAGAAAAGTACCTTAAATTAGATAGATTGATAGACAATGTATGTGTATATTATGTTTCTGTGTGTGTTTATGTTAGTATCTGTAGAAAGGAGACAGGGAACATCATGAAACCAACTAGATAGCATTGAAGATTAAACAAGGTTTGTTTTGCCCCTTCCTTTCCCAGCTCTACTTCTGACTCTCTGAGCTTCTCCACCATTCCACAGCTGTCATCTCATCTTGGAAGATCCCTCCATCTCTGTGCTCAACTTCAATTGGGGGGATTCTTCCAAAAAACCTCCATTTTGAGGAGGTATATAAGCCATCTTTCCTCTTTCACTCCTTTTCCAGCTCTATTTCTCACCCTCCAGACTTTCCTGTTGTTCCCCAGAAGTCAGGTAGGGAAGCAGATTGGTGGCATGATGGATGGCACTCTGAACAATTCACATCTAGTCTTAGATATTTATTAACTATATGATCCAAGTCATTTACTTTCTGTCTTACTTAATAGTCTCATCTGTAAAATGGGGATAATAATAATAAGAACACTACCTCCCCAGATTGCTGTTAGGATCAAATGAGATAATATTTATAAAGTACCTAGCACAATACCTGGCATTAACAAATGGCAGAGGATGGACAAAAATGAGCAGTCTTTATGTAAAGTTTTACTTTATTCTTCCAAACTAGCTCATTGGTAATACAACTCTCTTGGTAAATATCATACCTTGAAGAGCCAGGCTTATTTTTCTTGGATATATTCATCAAATGGTCAGTATTTGTTATGTTTTCCTTCAGGATCCTATTTCCATGAATTTGGGATGAGCCTTACAATGTACCTCAATCAATAAATACCAGACCAGTTCATGGATTGGTGAGAAGAGAAAACCTGAGAGAAATAAAATCTAGACCACCCTAAAACATCATGATAACCATATCAGGAGCTTCCATGTTCTTCTTAAGTTCTTCATAGAAACTGAAATGGAATTGATTTGCTTGAGTTTAAGAAGACAGAAAGATATAGGGGGAAGAATGTTAAATTTCATATCAAAACACTTAGGTTTAAATTTTGACTCCTTAAAGATTATTTGTATAACCTTGGGCAAATAATCTAACCTTTCTAGACCTCAGTTTCCTTTTTTGAAAGTAAGTATTCTAGACTAGATTATCTTTAACATACATTTTGGTTGTAAATTTAAGATTCTTTCAACCTCTTCTTTTCTTTCCCATATCCTCTAGAAGAAACATAAATGAAGTAAGCTGCATGACCAAAACTAGGTAGCAGGAGAGAGGACAAGGAATCCAGCCTTGAATTATCCATAAATTAGATAAGGAATAGTCCATAGACAAGTAAGAGCCTGATAAATAATTCTACCAAAAATTCTCATTTTCCTTTTCCTCTCATTCCAATCATTTGATATAAATTATTTGCTTTTGAGAAATGGAACAATTGGTCCTTAGGAACACAGACTGAGAATTATAAGGGACCTTAGTGGTTATCTTGTTCACCTCCTTTTTTAAAAATTTAAATAAGGGGTTAAGTAACTTGCCCAAGGTCACAAATGGAAGAGGCAAGATTCAAACCCAGGCCCTCTAATTCCAAATCCAGTATTTTTTTAACATATCATATTCCCTTTGCAAGGTAAGAATATGGTACCAATTGAGAGATGATCAAAGAATAAAAGAAAGAAATAAACAATTTTGTTCAATGGGTAGTAAAGTGACCTGCTAGAGATGGCCAAAGACTACCTAGGGCAGACAATCTACTTTTTTTTTTTTTAACTAGCATCCTGTTTTTTCACTGTCTCAGTCTATAGCCTCTTAAAGCCAAAGACATAACACTAACTTTTCCTAACATCCAAGCTTTCCAGGATAAAAAGACAATCTGTTTATTTAAAAGTCATTTTGAGCTCCCTGAAGAAAAAAGCCTAATGAAGAAGGCCCAAAGCAGAATATTAAACACATGTTCTCCCCTTACAGATTCTTCATTCCAAACTAATTTATAACCTAAGACTCTGCCCAGGATCCTGATATAGAACATGTGTTGTGTTTTGTCTTGACCAGAAGATGTGAATTCTAACTAGTATTGTCCCATTTATCTTATTCCATAACTAGTCATCTATCTTTCTTCTTGGCAAGCCTAAACACCAACCAGAAAGGTCTTTGAATGCATAGAGCCTGAAAAGCAGGGTCCCTTTTCTTTAGTTTCCCCATCTTTAAAACAATAGGAACTGGACCAGATGGTTTCTATGGTTTTCTTCCAGTTCAGACATTCTCTTTCTGTAATTGTAATCAGTACAATTTAATTCATATATTTTAGTTTTGTCTCTTCAGCTAGATTGTAAACTCCCTGACAGCAGGGATAAAGCTCTCTGCTTTTTTTCTTGTACAGTGGTACCTTGGTACTTATTAATTTGTTCCAGAAGGCAGGTCGTGCACCAAAAAGGTTGAGTGCCAAATGAATTTTTCCCATAAGGTATAATATAAATTGAATTAACCTGTTCTAGATATCCAGAAAAAAACCCAGATTTTATAAAGCATTATACATTAATGAAGTTGTATTTTACTAAATAAACATTCATCATACAGACATAAATTTAAAAAATAATAATTAAATAACTTTAACTTAACTTTACCTATATTGAAATGAGTTCATGGCCTCTGAGGATAGTGGGGAAGAGAAATATTATTGCCTGGAAGAGGATTCCCCTTCCATAATATCTGAGGGCAACTGCTCTTTGGGAGTTCTTTCTCTTTCTCTTTTCTGTCCCTTATCATCATGGAACCCACTTTGAAATTTGTCAGGTGTAAGTGTCAGAAGAAACCTGTCAGGTGATGTTTGTTTCGGTCTGCATTTCGAAATTCCTCTAATGTGGGAAATGGTCTGGCCATTGAACAAATTTAGAATTCTGCTTGTTAAAGCTTTTTTAAGGTGATAGTTCTCAACAACGTATCACACTTCCACCCATTTTGCACACGTTTCCCTAAACAGTCTCCTCCTCACCTGAAGAAAACTCCCTGTTGCTTCTCTCTTTAAAGTTCCTCAGTGGTGAACCCCTCTTTATGCTCCTGAACTAACCCGAGATCCTTTTTTTAGGCTGGAGTAAACATGTTTTTCAGATTGCAATGCCAACTAGTTCTAGCAATTATGTCAAGTGCCAAACAAATGTGTAATGCCATGACTATTTTTTCTCATCAAAATGCATAGAAATATAGTTCCAAAACCCTTGAGTACCCATGTTTGACTTATTTCCCGCTAGCACAGTATAGTATAGAGTGCCATAGTTGTTGTTGATATTGTTTGTCCTTTTTTTTTTTTAATCTTATCTTCTGTCTTAGAATCAATACTACATATTGGTTCCAAAGCCAAAGAGAGGAAAAAATCTAGGGAATTGACGTTAAAGGACTGTAATAATAAAATTAGGACATGCCAAAAAACTAATAAAATAATTAATAAAATAATAATAATAAAAAAATAAGGACTTGGGTCCTTAGAATTTTATAAAATTTATTAGAATTACTTGGATAGGTAAAAGATAAGAAATAAGTAAAAGGATAAAAGTAAAATAGCCTAACCTAAACCATCATGTGGGTAGACTCACCTTCCCATGATCCACATTTGGTGATGTAGGTGGCACAAACTCACACACACTCACGTAGACAGAAGTGAGTATCCAATGATTTCTCTCACACCATCCTGGCTTCCAGCCCAAATTCAAACTTACATTAGGTAACCATAGTCAAAAAGGAGAAAGGGATAAATTTCCTTTTCACAGGACTTAGCCCAGATCACACAGCTAGGAAGTACTGAGGGCAGATTTGAACCTAGGACCTCCCATCTCTAGTCTTGGATTTCCATCCCCTGAGCTACTGCCCTTCATTTTTGAAGAGGACCAATGAAATTAGGGGTGATGTCTTGACTAAAAGCAAGAATTGGATTTAAATGAGACAGGGATGCACAAAGTTGTCAGCCTCACTTCCTCTTCCAGTCATTGGAATCCAGTGGTAAGACGATGGCCCAATGGATGACCTTGGTGTCTTAGATGTGTGACCAAGCTCTGAGCATTCTGCCATTTTCATAGCCTTTGGAGGAAATTTTCAATGCTTGGAGTAGACCTACCCCTCACTCACCCATGGGTTTGAGCTCTGAATCTTAGGGCAGGCAAAATTAAGAAATTAGAGCTTTATATTTTACTCAGTTTAAATGTACAGTTAAGGGGCAGTTGGGTAGCTCAGTGAATAGAGAACCAGGCTTAGAGATGGGAGGTCTTAAGTTCAAATATGGCCTCAGACACTTCCTAGCTGTACAACCCTGGACAAGTCACTTAACCCTCATTGCTTAGCCCTTACCACTCTTCTGTCTTGGAATCAATACACAGTAATGATTCTAAGGTGGACAGTAAAGGTTTTAAAAGAAATTTACAATTAGGTGTAGGGGACACTTGGTATATGGGGTGTTTTGTTGTTGTTGCTGTTGTTTTGCATAGTTGGAATCATTACAAATTGGGCAACTAAGTGGAGCTTGGAGTCAGAAAGACTCATCTTTCTGAGTTTAAATATGGTCCCAGACACTTACTACCTGTGGGACCCTGGGCAAGTCCCTTAACCCTACTGGCCTCAGTTTCCTCATCTTTCAAATGAGCTGAAGAAGGAGATGGCAAACCTCCCTAGTGTCTTTGCCAAGAAAACCCAAACACAACTAAAAAACAACAAAAATCAGTACTTATTCTATAGTATAAGTTTCTGGATTTGGAGATTTGGATTGAGGGGTGTGAATCTTAAAAATTCTCAGACCCTACTTCATAAGGTTTGGTTAAGACCATTCCTCATTTAAACAATGAAGGTACTTGATCAGGAATGTGAGACCTCTACTCCACCCCTACTTAAGCATACTTTAGGGGAAGATAAAGTTGTAAACTCCTTGCTGAACAATGAAAAATACTTAACCCATACTTATAGTAAGGCAAAAGTTCTTAAGCTGTGCTTATTTTTAGATCTAATACAAAAGGGTGCTAAGTATTTATAAAGGTCAGGCAACTTGTAAACTTATAAGGAGCAAAGAGGTGAGAACTTACTCAGAGATTTTAGTCTACTCAGGTGTGAATTACTCAAAAGTTTAGTCTACTCAGGTGTGAATTAAGAATGGTCTGTCCTTTGGAAAATGTCTACTGTGATTGGTAGATGTGAGAACTTAGGGGAGGTGACATAGGAGAAAATTCTCTTTAAAAGGAGATGATAAGATGAGAGCAAGGGACGCTCTTGGGACTCTCTGTCTCAGAGAACTCTCTCTGGAGACTGAGCTGGCCAAAGCTGAACTGGTGTCTCTCTGAATACTAGAATCTTGCTTGGACAAATCTTGTGGTGAGTTGATAAAAGACTGACTGATCTCTCTCTTAGGATTTTCAGCCTAGGCTGGCTCATGCTGGCCTAGGCTGGTCTAGCCTTCTTCTCATTATTTCCTTTTTCTCTCTCCCTTTCATTAATTCCTCATTAAAAATCTCTATAAAACCTAGCTGGCTTGGGTATATTTAATATTTGGGAATTTTTCCCTGGCGACCACCTTATATTTGATTTTAAACAAGACACTGTCTTGAAACCATATTTTCTGCAGTCACAATTTAAGCCAACCACTCTTTTATCTGTAACAGTTTATGACTTCCACTATTTTAATCATTATAGGGGGGAGGACGTTATTGGATTTTTCATATTTGTTTTTGTTCCTTATAATATTGTGTCTAGCTTACAAAAGTCTTTTGTCAGAACAATCCTTTGAAATGGATCTGCATAAACACCTTCATTTTACAGATAAAAAATTCTGAGGCCCCAAAAAGGAGAGTTTTCAGACAATCAATAAAATGACAGTCAAGATGGAAACTCGGTGTCACGATTCCTAGTCTGACCAACACTTTTCATATTGCTATTATCTGTTTAGACTAGACTCCATGTTTTGTTTAGAATGTGATAGGCAGGAGGTATTGAAAAACACTTTTTAGCAGCAATTCATTCATCATACATACATTCAACATCCTTATTGAAGTACCTTTTATGTTCAAGCCACTGTGCTTGGTGCTTTAGGGGCACACGAAGATGGTGAAAACAGCCTAGGCTTGGAGAGCCTTGTAATCTATGGCAATCCTTTAAAATATAATTTTAAAATCTGGCTCTCAATCCACTGAGCCTCCCAGCTTCCCCCTTAGCACCTATCTTTGGAGCTATTCAGCAGATAGAATGTTGGATATGGAATTAGGAAGACCTGAGTTCAAATCCAGATTCAGACACTTAGTGTGTGACTATAATGTCATGGTTAAGTTTGATTTCCTTATCTGTAAAATGGGAATAATAATAGCACCTACCTCCTGGGATAATTAGGATGATCAAATGAGATAATAGCTATAAAGTGTTTTATAAACTTTAAAGCAAAATGTAAATGCTAGTTATTATTACTAAAGCTATAAGGGATCATTGTGATCATCTATTCCAAGTTCTTTATTTTATAGATGAGGAAACTGAAGCCTAGAAAAGACCTCTGCCTTGCCCAAAGTCACCCAAGTAGTAAACAGCATTTAGGAATTTAAACCTAGGTCTTCTGACTTCAGTGCCAATATTCTTTTCATTATCCCATGTTGCCTCCTCAGAGAAGGAATAGTTTCTTCCTTGCTACCATAATTCCCCTCAGCTGAGAGCTAGTTGTGCTATTTGCAAATATTATCCAAGGGAAAGCACTCCTGTTGGGAGATTTACAAGTCTCACTTGCTCTGCAAACTGTAAGAGATGACATCATGCAAGAAATATCCAGAGACACCTCAGAAGACAAGGTGACTGTTCTTATTTGGAAGGGAATACCCAGAAACCAGGGAAACAGGACACACACACACACAGAAAGAGAGAGAGAGAGAGAGAGAGAGAGAGAGAGAGAGAGAGAGAGAGAGAGAGAGAGAGAGAGAGAGAGAGAGTGTTTATGCCTTCCAGTATGTGAATGCCAGTGGGAGTGGGGGCTTTGTGGCTCCAAGCAGACATACATTCTTAGATGATAAATGACAACCTCTGACCAGCTCTCATTTGGCTGTCAAGGGCTGATGAGGTTTGGAATGGGGTTGGAACAGG
The DNA here is from genome assembly GCF_027887165.1 of Monodelphis domestica. Lineage (NCBI taxonomy): Eukaryota > Metazoa > Chordata > Mammalia > Didelphimorphia > Didelphidae > Monodelphis > Monodelphis domestica. Next base: position 160,085,474 of record NC_077228.1, on the reverse strand, counting down.
GTAAAATGGTGATCTGGGAAGGGTAGGGCTTGCTTCTATGAACCCAATGAAGTGAGACATCACCCTGCCTCTTGGGAAAGAGGAATCAATGACCCATTTTGTTTTTAACCAATGGATTGTATGTCTCTTTAATCAGTACTTCTGTGTATTGTGTCCTCCCAAATCCTTCTCCTCCACACACATATATACACACACACACACACATTCAAAATGGTGCTCAGAGATGAAATGAAATATACTCATCTTTCATGGGTGGAATGGATGTCCAGAGGTGAATGATTTTCCAAGGTTGTTAAATTTATTTGTGGTAGGACTAGAATTTAGACTTGTGAAATTAAGTGATACAGACTCACACAAGTGTACTAATAAAGCACTTTCTACCAGCTGCTAATTATGCTTCTCCCCAGACTGATATCTTCCTGTGCCCTTTTTCTTTCATGAAGAAAATAATGGGACTTAGAACTATACCAAGTAAGAAATTTATAACAATCAGGGAATCTTCAGAATCTTCCTACTTTCCAAATGCAGATATCAATCTTTGGGGGTTCATATCCTTATCTGGCCCCAGAAATCTCTCCCCACACACTTTTCATGGAAATCCAGGGCTCCTCAAAAAGCCTTTCTTCCACTCCCTGAGCATGATTCCAAGACTGCTTTTTTGCCTCCTTACATTTTATCTCTAATCTATATATTCCATTCTCTCCTATGAACAGTTGACTTCTTTTGTTTCTGAATTGTTTCTTATTTATCTAGCTTTGTTTTGTAAACCCTGAAGATTAAAATTAAATCTCCCCTGATTATAACAATGAAAATACTTAACTTTCCCCTGATTGTGAAGATTAAATTGTAACCACTGCCTATTTTTAGAACATGGTACTTAAAGTTGAGTAGGAGATCTGCCCATTTTTAGATTTAATCACCAAAGGTGCAAACATTCCATTTTGCACATTGAGTGGGGGAGGTCTGTGACCCATGTGTGCAATAGTGGGTGAGAAATCAGAATCAACTGACTGCCTTCTGGGCAGACCTAAAACAAAGCATCAACTGTGATTGGTAGACATAAAATTAGGGGAAGACACAGGAAGTGACGCAAGAGAAAATGTTTTTAAAAGGAGCCATTACTTCCTGTGAGAAGAAGTTCTTCATTTTTTGGAAGTGGAGACTGGGAGATTTCTTCATTCCTTGGAGTGCTGACTGGACCTGAGACCCTGTATCCTAGTGAGGCTAATAAAGACTCTGCTAACTGGAGTAACACATGGTGAGTGAAAAGCTGACTCTTAACTGCTGGTTTTTCTCTGGAGAGACTGGTCTCAGGAAAGACGTATCCTCTTGAGAGAGGCTCCCTATATCCCCAGGGCCTCAGTTACAAGGGCCAAGGCCCCTCCAGCTAAGAACTAACTCTCCCTGCCTGGGCTGAGAAAAGAGCTGGAGATAAATGCTTTAGTGTTTAGGCTAGATGTCTTACCTTATCCTCTCTCTGATTTCTTGCTTCACTCTTTCCACATTTTGTAAATAAATTTCAAATAAAATCTCTTTGCAATTAATTAAATTCCTGGTGACCACACTTAAATAATCCAGTCCAACCCTTTTTAAAGTAACCCCATTTCCCCCTTACAATATATATGTATGTATGTATGTATGTATGTTTGTGTGTGTTTTCTATCTTGTTTCCCCCATTAGATTGTATGCTCCTTGAGGGCAGGGATTGTCTTTTGCCTTTTGTATCCTTCGTGCTTAGTACAATACCTGGCATATAGTAATCACTTAATAAACATTTATTATATCGAATTGAATTATTTTCCTCAATAGCTGTTCTTTATTCTATGATAAACAACCAGAAACCAGAGGTGATTACTGAAAACTAATATATGTCAATTGAAAAATGTGCTAATTTCCCCCCCATATAATCAAAGAAAGTTGCAGGCCACTAGTGCTGATAATAGGTGAGGCTAGAATAGAAATTCAGGCAAGTGTGTAATGGTAAATGTTTAACAACTGAGTCCCTGGAGAATAAAATAAAAAGTACACATAAGGGAAGCTAGGTGGTTCAGTAGATAGAGTTCCAAGCCTGGAGATGGGTGGTCCTGGGTTTGAATTTGCCCTCAGATAATGCCTAGTTGCATATACCTGGGCAAGTCACGTAATCCCAATTGCCTACCCCTTACCACAATTCTTTCTTGGAACCAACACTTGTTATCAATTCTGACAGAAAACAAGGGTATAAAAAGTTGTGCATATAACACATATAATTAATATAAATTAATATAAAGATTAATCTACATTATTAACATCTCCATCACTTCTCAAGTCTAGAAATCATCAAAACAAGAAATCAAGTCCAGAGTTGTAGCATTTACTGATTTCTGAATTGTAAATGTTCACGCTGAAATTTTAACCATCAGCCCTTGGGAGCTAGGTCCAGTACCCACCTGAGTTCAGGTCAAGAGAAGGTATTGAGGATCGGGATAGATAGAGAGAGCATCATGGAGAAGCTGACCTGGGGCCTGAAAGGCATGCAGAAATAGAGATGAATGGGAAGGGAATTTCAGGCAGGGAGAATAGTATGAGCAAAGGAAAAGAGGGAAGACTGTAGTAGCAGTTTGGGAGATGCTGACTAGACCAGCCTGGCTGTCATGCAAGGCTTATGTCAGAAAATAGTATGAGATGAGTTTGGGAAGATAGATTACAGGACCTCAAATTCAAGATTAAGGAATTTGGACTCCATCCTTAGTCATGAAATGTTTGGGGGGAATAAAGGAGAATATAGGGGGAAGAGAAGAATGGGGAGGAAAAAAGGATGCTTTGGGAAGATTACTCTCCTAAAGAGCGATGAAAAAAATACATGTTGAGAGAATGTGGGCTGCCACAGATTATAACAATGACAACTAGAGCATGAGAAGTGGTAGAAAAGACATCATCAAGGAAATGTATGACAAGACCATGAGAGCCTCTAAAGCAAGACTGATGGACAAGTCCAAGTGCTCTACTTATCTTATCAAAAGAACCAGAGGAAGGCTTCCAGTGCATTAAGGAGAGCTGCCATGGAGGACTTACAGGACAACATGGACAAGAGTCATGTTGACCGAGAAACACAGTGCTTGGCAAGTAGTAAGTGCCTGTTGGCTGGACTTGACTTGAAGGCGTGGGAAAGTCATGGGTGCCACTTACGGAGGGAGCACTCACCATGATGGAACAATCATCCATGGAAGGATGGAAGTCCGTTGGTTGCAGTGAGTAGTATAAAGTAGAGAGGGAAGAAACTGGTAGCAGGGTGAATATTTTAAATACTCTTGGAGAGGGGTCAGTTACCTGGTTCAGTGGATAGAGCCCCAGACTTGGAGAAAGGAGGTTCTGAATTCAAATTTGACCCTCAGACACTTCCTAACTTTGTGACCCTGGGCAAGTCAATCCTCATTGCCCAGTCCTTATTGCTCTTCTGCCTTGGAACCAATACTTAGTATTGATTCTAAGATAAAAGGTAAGGGTTTATTTTTTTAAAAAGCAAAACCTCAAGCCTTTGGGTTAGAGCAAGCAAGTGAGGGAAACCAGAGAAAGAACTCCATAGAGGTCAAAATCTATCAATCTCTCCCCTTTCTCTAAATCCCTAACCCTCCAAAGCCTTGGTGTTCCAGCCAAAAAAAAAAAAAAAAAAAGACCTCCGGACTCAGAGGCAGATAGAAAGAAAATCGAGCTCTTGTCAAAAATCAGCCCTTACAAAACTGCATTTTGATGAGTCAGGAGTAAATCCATCCCAAACATAAGTATTAAATTTCCCCTCAGATACACAGGGGGTATAAACGGAAGGGATGGGGAGTTGGGAGAGAGTAGTAACTAGCCGAAAGGAAGCCTGAGTTTTGTCAAAAAGCAGTATTTGGAATCCAATGACAGATGTTTTGTGAGCCCAAAATCTTCTCAGTGTCCCCCATTTTCTAGATAGCAGAGGAAATTACCCTAGTCCCATGCGAAGCCAGCTGTTTGTCCTTGGGAAGATAAAGCTATAGAACTGAACTAAGGGGCAACTAGGTGGCTCAGTGGATTGAAAACTAGGCCTAGAGATGGAAAGTCCTGGGTTCAGATTTGACCTTGGACACTCCTTTAGCTGCATGACCCTAGGCAAGTCACATAACTCCTATTGCTTAGCTCTTACCTATCTGCCTTGGAAACTATATACAGTATTGATTCTAAGATGGAAGGTAAGGATTTAAAAAAAAAAGAACTGAACATTAGAACTCTCAGACTGTAATCTGAGAATTGGAAGGGACCTCAGAGGTCATCGAATCCAATTTCCTCCCTAATCCTAGCCCCTACCCACCACTTCCTACACGAATCCCCTCTATCACAGAAAAATGTCTTCCAAGAATGGGGAACTTTGGGCTTATCTTCAAAGGGGAAAGGGGAGAAGCACCCCACTCTTTAATATGTTATACTGTGTGCAGGGGGCCATTTTGCTAGCTTTTGGCTTCTTTTCCTGTGGTCTGGCAGCCCACAAGACTCCTCCACGTCCTGTCTCCTTCCCCAAAGCTTACTTTACTTGTTCAGCATCTTCTCAGCTGGAGGCTACCTGCTGATCAAAACTCAGGATTTGTGCAATGCACCATTTATTGCTCCCTAGAGTGGAAGTTTGCAAGATTCCAAAGGAGAAGTTCAACTAAGGGCTAAACTAGATACAGGCCAGCCTCTCCCCACTGACACTTTTCCTCACAGAACCTCAGAGGTTTTCTATTCCAGACCCATATCCAGAAAGATCCCATCTATACCTTCCATGACAAGTTCCTTGATTTATAACCCCTAAGTGAGGAGGAATCCACTACCTCCCTAAGGGTATTAAAACAGCTTTAAGTGTTAGGGAGTTTTTCCTTACAAATTTACTTTTCTGAGATGCATAAAGGCTAGAGTACCAAGTGATAAACTAATATTCTTTTCAATCAAACTGTTTAATGAAAAGAGGCAGCTAAATGGTACTGTAGATTGAGTGCCAGGACTGGAGTCAGAAGACTGGAATTTAAATTGAGTTTCAGACACATCCCTGGGCAAGTCACTTAATCCAGTTTGCCTCAGTTTCCTCATCTGTAAAATGAAGTGGAGAAGAAAATGTCAAACCACTTTAATAACTTTGCCAAGAAAACCTCAAGTGAGTTCACAAAAGGTTGTACACAACTGAAAGGACTCAATAGCAATGACAATCTGACTTCTAACATTGCTATTCAAAATGATCATTGATCTCTTAATCACTATATTTAATGACCCTTTCTCACCTCTCATCCTGCTTTAGTTCTTTGTGTCATTTAACACTTTTAAACACAATCTCCTCTTAGATTTTCTTCTTTCTGTTTTTTTAGTGATATTCTCTCTTGACTCTCTTCCTACTTGTATGATCTCTTCTCAGTCTCTGTCAATAGTTTATTATATATTCTGTGCCAGCTACCTGTGTTTATCCTCAAGAATCTCTTTTTACACTCTCACTTTTTTTTTTATCTCATCAGCTCCTATGGGGTCAGTTCTCAACTCTATGTAGATGACTCCCCAATTTAAACATCCAGCCCTTGTCACTCTAAAGCTCCAGACCCCCATCGCCAACTGCCAACTGCCAACTGGACAGATGTCCCCAAAGCATCTTAAACTCAACATGTTAAAAAACAGAATTTATTATCTTTTCCTCAAAATCTGTCCTTTCTCCTCCAAAGTTATCTTGTATTTTACCTGGGTTTTTTATTTTTAATTTATTTACATTTTAAAATTTATTTTATTTTACTTGTATTTTTTTTTGGTATACCTTTGTATATGTATCTGCATCTCTCTTGTTAGAATGTAAGCTCCTTGAGAGAACAGAACCTATTTTGTTTTAGTCTTTAAATCTCCAGGGTTTAACAGTGCTTGAAACACAGCAAGCCACTAATACATGCTTGCTGAGTGAGTGAGTGATTGATTTGTAACCCTGTTGTACAATAAATAAGTCACTCGATGAGAACAAATTTAAGCTTTGACTGGCTTAGAAGGGACTGTAAGAATTTCAAGATATGATTATAAAAGTATCCAGAAGCAAGTGACTTGAATTATTCAAACACAACTGGCTTAATATTGATTGGGAAGGGGTCACAAAACTAAGTATCTGAGGTAAAATTTGAACTCACATCTTTCCAATACCAAGCCTAGTGCTCTATCTATCCACTGAACCATCCAGCTACCATAGGATTAAAAAAAATATTTGAAGATAGCCATGATGTCCCCCAAAATCTTTTCTCTTCTAGGCTAAACATCCCATATTTCTCCAACCATTCCTGCCCCTTCATGAACTTGTGTCCCTGTACCATTCTTGTCACCTTCCTGAGATATCCCAGTTTAAGTGATTTGTGTTCCAGAAAAGTTGTATTGAAATGGAACACTTGTAAATTAAATTGAATTTCAAGTATACTAAAGGTACTGGCAATAAGAATCTTGTGGTAATATTACTTTAAAAAAAAGGCAAATGAGGTTAAATGATTTGTCTAGTAGTATCATACAGCTAAGAAGTGTGAGGCCAGATTTGAACCCAGGTCCTCTCATCTCTAGGCCTGGTACTTTATCTCCTGTGCCTCCTAGCTGCTTCCAATGAAGTAATTTATAAAGGGAATCATTATTTCCTCTTCACCCCAGTTAACTTGCAAAATAATTTTGTCTTAAATCAGAGGAATTTGCTGAGAAAAGTTAGCATGCCTGTAAGTGTAGGACCTTCCCATCAGAAGAAATCAGGTGCTAAAGAGGTTGTGACCAGGGAGTTTAAAGATTAGCACTACAAGATGGAGAGGGAAGAGGCTTGAGATATCCTTCGGAACAGTCAGGATGTCCAAGTAGAAGAAAAGGGGGTGTGGTGCTGCTGAACAGAGGACAGAAGGTCTAAGTTTGAGAAGGGATCAGAGGCTCATTATGGGTTCCTGAAGAGGGCAGGATATCCAAGCACAAGATGGAATGAGGGGCTCCAGTTTGCATATTGGCACCAAATGGATCAGGCATTGTCTGTTCAATTAATCTCATCACAGCTGCCAGGAGTTCTGGAATGAAAGTCAAGGTGACCTTTGGCTGGATTTAGCAGATGGATTCCTGACAATCATACTGTCCATTATTACAGTTGTAAACATCATATTGTTCTATATTGTTATTCTATATTGTATTTTAAATATCCATAGTTAATAGCCTTAGCCCTCTCATTAATTATATAAGTTTAGTTCTTTGTATATTGTATTTGTATTCTGGTGAACCTCAAACAGAGCTCAAGAACCTCCACTAAATCTCCTTACAAGGGGTTAATTTCTCTTGATAAGATTAGTACTTTGGCAAAATGTAGATTAGCTTGGCCCTAAGTGTTCTTCTTGAGCCCGTAATACCATATTAAAGAAGACTGATTGAAGAAGACAGTCCAAATCTCCAGGTTAAACTCTTAGATCTTGACCTTTAAAATAAAAGGCTCAGGAGGCTGAAAAATGGAAACCTTCTACTTGGACATCCTGCCTGTTCTGAAGGAGATCTCAAGCCTCCTCCCTCTCCATTTTATAGTGCTAACCTTTACACTCCCTGATCACAACCTCTTCAGCACCTGGTTTCTTCTGCTGGGAGGGACCTACACTTACACTCATGCTTACTTAAAATGGAGAGGAGCTGCACACAAAACTTTAGTTCCTGGGAAGGGAAGTCTAAATATGAAAAGTCCCTTGGGGCACCATGTGACCTTCCCAAGATGGTAGTGGATAAAAGCAGTGGTAGAAAGGATAGAGCTATTGGGTCAAGTCAGGAGCTTAAGTCAGGAACTGAAAAAATTAGTAGTAATGATAGGCAGGTGTGAAAATTCTTGCTCTCAGAAAAGGAATTCTTGAACCATTTAGGATGATATAAAGTCAATGAGCAACAAGAGACAAACTCACAATGTCCAAAAGGAAATCCTGACCTTTCTCTTCACAGGAGCTATGAGTTAAGTAAATGCCAGAGGAGAAGATTGAAACTCAGGTCTTCCTAATTCAAAGTCCACCATTCTATCCACTGAGCAACCTAGCTGTCACAGAACAGTTTTGTGGATCACAAGTTCATGTAAAGTCTATGACTTTCATGACCCCAAGTGCTCTTTTTCCTCACCCTATAAAGACAAGGCATGGCTTTGACTGGAGAATGGTACTATAAATCTAGAAGATTGTATTTAGGTTTCTGAGAGGTGGTGACTTACCAAAAAGGGAAGGAGAGTTGTAGCTGTTATTTTGAGAATGGACCCCCCTCCCTCCCTCCCTCCCTTCCTCCCTTCCTCCCTTCCTTCCTTCCTTCCTTCCCAAAATTAAAGTGTGCTATTCTCAGAATGAGCATTCAACTTATTGATTGAGGACTCCAGGACAAACTTATGAGGAAGACTGACTGATGAAGGACAGAAAGGACAATGAATAGCTTGGTTGCTCCTCTTACCTCACCTGAATTGGGCTGGAAGCTGTTACAAGAGTATCACTTTAAAAGACTGATATATATTAATTTAAGGTCGCCAAGGAATCAGCTATGTAATTCCTAAATGAAAAACTCAAGTCAGCCGTCAGCCTTTTTTGGAGTTTAATTACAATAGGAGTAAGAAAGGAATTAGAGATAGAGAGAGAGAAAAAGGGAGAGAAGGGAATAGGGCTTAAATACCCCTTCTGTTTAGGCTGGGCCAAAAGGCCCAAGCCCTTAGATAGCTGGGGCAAAGAAAAGAGATCAGTCCCTATTACTCACGTGTCCAAAATGGAGAAACAGTCTCAGAGGCCCCCACCTTCAGCTTCCTTCAGAGCAAGCCTTCTCAGAGCCCAGGAACCACACTGACCAAAACCTCAACCCCCTCCAGTCTCCAGACCCCCTATCTTTAAGGAAACCATCCAAGTTCCTCCTCCCAGTTTTCCCATCTACCAATCCCTGTTCATCAATTTCCCTGTGCCAGTGGAGGCTCTAGCTTAACCCAGGACCGCCCAGAGGTTTCTGGCTTTTGCACATGTCTGTTGAAGGTCATATTTTCAAATGATTAAATCTTTACTCCTTTGCTACAGCCCTTTCTAAATCCTGTTAACTTGAGTATGGTAGAGATTGGAATAATTAAATTTTGATCTAGGCTGCAGCCCTTACTCAGTCCTATTAGGACTGAATAGGGTGGAGATTTATTCCAAGTATCTCCATTGTATCAATTCTAAAATCAATCAAGACTCAAAGAAATTCCTGTTCTATGCTTAAGCATAGGTCAAAGTCCTTTCCATTGTTCAGCAAAGGGTTTCTGTCCTAAAGTAATCTTAAGAAGGGAAGAGAAGGAACCTCCCATGCCAATGGGGTTCCCATTCCAATAGACTATCAGTAAGAAATTTTCCAAGTATGAAATATCCCAATGGTGAAATTTCCAACATTTATAAGTCTAAGGAAATTTGAGGTTTACAAAGCACAGCATAGGTGTTTTGATTTGTAGGTCAAAGAGGGCATTACCGACAGAAGGGGAGAGCCTTGTGTACATATTGCCTGTTTGCTGCCTAGTCAGTCTGCACTTCTTAGCCCATCATTGAAGTGCTCTTTCATGTAGGAAATAAACAACTGCCTCCTTTCACTCTTACCTTCTGATTCCAGGTCTTATTTATTTGAGCAAGTGGGTCACTTATTTTTAATCTCACATACTTCCTTCTTTCCTTCCTTCTTTGGGGGGGGGGGGGTAGGTAGGAATCAGATTAAATAAACTCGTCTCAAATTCAATGTTTTGTTAGATTGGATGTTGGTATGGCATCTGAGAAGCTAAAAACCTGTGTAATGAGTCAAATTCTGATGTTCCTTGGAGAACCCTGAGTGGAGGCATTAGTGAGATAAATTAGTGAAAATAGGGAAAAACTATAGTTTTTGGTTCTAGACTATGTGTTACATGAATATTGGATTTTCTTGGGGTGAAATATAACACTATCTTCCTTATGTATATCACAGTCATATTTATGTACTTAAATTTATATAGAGGTGAGTCATCACCTCTATATGCAGCCATATATACATATAAGTTCATAGATATACATACATACATACATATACATTCTCAGATGGTCTAAAGCACTACATAAAAATTTGCTCTTGACCTTAGTCAACTCTAACCTAGCTAAATCCTTGCATTATCATCTAAAGTGAAGATCAGAGGAGGATAAGAAAGGCAGAAGTGAATAAGAAGGGGTCCCTGCAGTGCATGAAAAAAAATGGTGAAACAGTCAAAGGCTCTTGGAATTTATGGCAGCTGACAGCAGGAAGGAAGGATAGCAGAGCCAGAAGGTGGCAATGGAGGGGACAAAATATAGAGGCACAAGTAACAGAGGATCCAGTGCATGAGGGAAGACTCTGGAATTGGGTGGAATGGCAACAAATGTCTCTCAAATACAGGTCTTGCTATGGAGCTAAAAAGAATATTTTTACTTTCATGCATATGCTTAATGCTTAGTAAATGTAGTTCCTCTGATGATATAATTGAGTCAACAAAAAAAGGACAGTGCCTGCCCTCAAGGAGTTTGCAATCTAATGTGGGAAGACAACACACAAAATAAAACTAGAAAAGGGGAGGGGAAGTGGAAATACAGAAAGTGACCCAATGTGGGGTCATGGTAGAAAAGTCCAGAAGTTCAATTAGTACAGTCAGAGAAATACAAGAAATCTAAAATAAATGCATCCAGGTGGGAAATAAGGGAGATTGAGGAGGTCTTTAAATTTTTTCACAAATCTGAAGGAGTTTTAGATCATAATAAATGGAAGATCACAGAGCTAGTATGGCTAAATAGAAAAGCAGTGGTCTGAGAGTCAGGAAATGGGAGTCTTGGGCCAGGATCCATAGCTAAGTCTATGTCCTTCCCTCCTGGATCCCCATACTCCATCTGCTCCAGTTCTACTATCCCTACCACACTAGAACATTAAGAGAACATTGAACCTCCTCATAACCCCCCCACCCCTATACACTAAAAAAAACAAACAAGCAAACCTTACCTTTTGTCTTAGAATCTATATTAAATATTAGTTCGAAGCCAGAAGAATGTAAGGGCAAGGCAATTGGAAATAAGAGATTTGCCCAGAGTCACACAGTTGGGAAATGTATGAGACCAAATTTGAAGCAGGACCTCCTGTCTCCAGGCCTGGCTCTTCATCCACTGAGTCACCCAGCTGCTCCTTATTGATCCCCTTCTATAAAACTCTTACTGAAGAACAACAGAGATCTCTTTTCTCATTAAAAGAAAATTGTTTTTTTTTCCTTAAGAAATTTTGCTAAGAAAATAAGGGGAAACGGCCTTTTAAAATGACATTAACATTTTTTGAAATAAATTAGTTTCCTGAGTTCAGATTCACAATCCTAACTTTAAATAATGTCTAAGCCAAGCATGTCCTTCATTTGCACAGCATATGAAACCTGCAGTCGTGGCTGGTCTTATTTCAACCTTGTCTGCAGCAGATGCTAAATAGAGATACTCCTAGCCAGAGGTAAGCTTGGGTTGGCACCACTTCCAGGTCTGTTGAGATCTGCAATCTCTACTAGAGACTGATTTCCAGTCTTAGCTCTATGTGTGGAACCCCCCAGCTCATTCCTCCACCCCTGATGCTAGGCAGTCTCTAAGCTTTCTGTGGGATTCTGTTCTGGTTCCTGGTTGAGAAATGTACTTTCCTAGTCAACCTTGAAATATCTCTCCTCTGGGATTCAGGTCTTCATGCTTAGAACTCACTCTTACTTCATTTGCTTCTCCTCTACTTCTCTATAGTAATAAGGCCAATTTCTTTCTGACTTTATTCTGTTTACTTGATATACAACTACATAATAAAGTCAAGAATGCAGAATAAAGAACTGAATCTGGGTTTTAATGTCTATATATATATATATATACCTTTACATTTGCTCGAAAAACCAGAGGATCTTGAGGTTGAGAAAAACTGGATGGTTTGTGATCTTTAAAACTCTTGTGACATTCTTCATATTTCCTCTCCTACAATGAATTTAGGGGTCCAGAATTTAAAAAAGAGAATTAAGCAGAGTGGCAACAAATTTCTAATTCTCTCAGATAGAAACTTGTAACAAGTGTGTAGACCCTCTTAGCAAAGGAAGTAGTGTTTAAAAAATAGCTTTAATCTTAGTGAAGAGCCATTCTGACTTTGGTCCTCAGGTTGGTATAGTCATTTGCAGTCTTGGTGAAGACTGGAGGGTTTTCAGTTCACTTTTTCAGGGAGAGGCTTTCTAGTCATTGTACTCTGGTAGATAAGGGCTAAGGTACTCAGCAGGCACCTTGAAAAATTGAAGTATAGCAACTGATAGCAGAGTTAAGTTCACCAACTGGAATAATACTACAAGAACAAAACCAGCAGGTGAATATCAAGCAAAGACTATATGAAACCCATAAAAGGCAAATCTTAGGGATGATTATATGACCAGCAGGTACTATATGCCACATGAGACCATCAAAGAACATAACCAACAGGAAGAATATGGGTGACTCACCAGAAGGCAGCCCAGTAGTTTAAAAAGCATGATTTTGCTTGCCACCTATGCCCTACCAATACATATTCTCTAAAAGTTTGCTTTTACTTGTATTTTCTAGCTTTATTCTCTCTTCCCACTAATGGTGTGACTATTTATGGCAGAGTATGCCCCAGATTTTCGATGGAAATGTTCTGTTGCTATTTATTATTATTATGCTACTATTTTTGACATTTGACATTTGTATTTGTTTTGAACTACTTGTGGGCAGCCAAGTGATTCAGTGGATAGAGTGTTGGGCCTGAAGTAAGGAAGACTTTTTTTTCCTGAGTTCAAATCCGATCTCAGACACTTACTAGCTATGTCACTTAACCCTGTTTGCCTCTGTTTCCTCATTTATAAAATGAGCTAGAGAAGGAAATTAGCAATTCACTCTAGTATCTTGCCAAGAAAAGCCCAAACTGGATCAGGAAGAGTTGGATACAACAGCTGAATAATTTGTGTCCTCTTGCTGACTAGCAAAAGTAAAAACATCAACAGGGGCTGATGATCTATGGCAAATTTTTAGAGGATATAAACCAATGAATAGCCTTGACCCAAGGAATGGGGCCTGGGCAGGATCAGGGTTGCAGGTAGGGAGGAGGACCCTTGCAAGTGAGCCATAACCTCAGGTACTGACACATATTTACTTAGTTGTTAAGGCTGCTTCTTCCTCTCAGTTAAGCTTATTTTCTTACCAATTCTTATAAACTGGAATCTGAGTCTACTGTTTTTAATATCATTGTGTATTGTGATAGGTACTGACAATACAAAAATAAAAATGAAGCACTCTTTATCCTCGAAAAAAACCTCAATTATATGGGTTTTTACCATCGTTATATAACTTACTTACATGATAAGAATAGTATACATCATTTTCACCAAGAGAAGAATAAGGGCATTGATTTGAACTTCAGGTGTTACCAACCTGCTTGTTGACAGGAAGGTTAAATAAGGCCCATGGACAAGTTTGGCTTCATAGGGAGATGGACTAAACAATGGCATCATCCACCTGCCCAGAATATCTCCCTCCCCACTCTGTCATGGATACTTAAAAGCCTTAAACTATTCATTCTTTGATTAAAAAATTAGTCTCCTGTTAAAACAACATCAGCAAACATTTTAACTTTTATTACTTTAGCAGATTAGCTCTAGACCAAGGCTCTGAGAAAATCAAGCTAGGGAAAAAGGGAGTTTTGATAGAGTTCTATAAAAAAGAGAAAGGTCAGGAGAACAGGATGATGCTTAGTTTCTAGCAAGGATCTCAGAGCATAAGGATTTTGAACAATTAGAGAAGTTAGTGATTGGTTAGACATAAAGAATTCACAAAAGAGATGAAGGGGGACTAAAGACAAACAGACCACCTGCATGCCTCTTCTTTTCGCCCAAGGCAGACTCTTCTTGGCAGGTACATAGTGGTAAAGGAAAAAAAGGTAGAGGAAAAGAAGCAATTAAGAGAGAGAGGAAAGGAGACAAATTGGGCAGGAAAGAGAAGGGGGTTGGGGGAGGTAGAGAAGGAAGCAAAGAAAAAAGGGAAGAGAAAAAAGTAGAGCACAGAATGCCAGAGAACCACTAATAGCTGCCAAGAGTGGAGACTGCTTGCCCCCATCCTAGAAAGGAGAAAGGAATATCTTTTCTTTGGCCCAATGAGAAACCACTTCAGAACTTTGGTCAAAAACCTCACTGTGTTCTGTTTACATATGCTTAATAGTTACATTCTGGTAAAATTCAGTTGCGGTTTTCATTTGGTCATTCCAAATTATAAGGGGAAAGTGGTTTTTCATTCAATCCTGTGAGTTGGAGTTGGTTGTTAAAGAGATCAGCTATATAGATCTGCAAGACACACATTAGATGGAGATGAGGCCAAGAGTGAGATCTCTTAAAAAAAATCAGAAATGGAGAAATCTAGAAAAGATATTTCAGTAGGGTCAATACGTCTGTAAACAGACATTTTTTGGATGCCTGCTATGTGCTGGCACTGTGCTAAGTGCTGAAGATACAAGGAGAGACAAAAAACAATCCCCACTCTCCAGGAGCTCACAGACTAATGGGGTTGAGGGGGCTGGTGTGGGGTAGACAGTCTGCAACCAACCATGCTCAAGTGAACTAGGTACAGGATAAATGTACAGACAGACTGACCACAGTGTCTCCATAGATCAATGGCATTATCCTTAAAATTAATTCCCTATATTTTGCCACCCATGAAAATGTAGGAGCTGAGATCAAAGAACTTGGAAGTGCAAAAAGGGGACATTTCTCATTCAAAAACATTTACAAGTAGATAGTTAGAGGTTTCTTGTAAGGGAGAATATCAAAGCCTGGAGTGAGACTATCCAAAAAGACCTCCATAGAAAAGCTAACTACAGACCCTGGAACCATTGACATGTTCCAGATAGGTCAAGTCTGGGGAAAAGAAGGTTAGACTAAACAGTGAATGACAATTTAAGGATTAATGATAAAGGGAGAAAACTGAAATTAGGAATTAATTTCTTTAAATCATAGAATCATGCCATCTCAAGAGTTGGCTTTCAAAGCTTATTTTCTTACCAATTCTTATTAACTGGAATCTGAGCTTAGTGTTTTTATCATCTGTGTGTTGTGATAGGGACTGACAATACAAAAATAAAAATGAAGGTGAAATCTCCCCACTTCCCCAACATGTTCCCCATTATCAATAATTGACTTCATTATCTGTTAGGGAAAGGATTTACTGAGAAAATTGTGAGAATTAAAATTAATATACAATAACTCAAGTAGTATATTTATAAGATTTATTAATAACAACTTAAAATAAAAAGCTAGAGTAAAACCTGCCTAACTTGACCACCATCTTGAGAAAGAAGAAAAAAAGGGAGGAGACACAGAAAGTTATAAACAATCACACAAAGACAATGTAAACAAAAGGGAAAGGATGCTGGGAAATACAAAAGGAATTCTGGGGAACGTAGTCCAAAGGTAGAAAACTTCCACTTATACATTATTATATATACATATATACATACATATATATATATATATATCCCCTAGACACAAGGGTTCCTCTTCTCTGAAACTGTCTTCCCTCAGATGGCTCTGACCTCTTGTCTTTGTGTCTATCGTAATACACAAACTACTGGTCCCTCACATCCAAGATGGTATCCCACTTTCATGCTCTGGAGCAAACAACCACAATGTAACATTATAGATTGAACCAAGGATTCCAATTGCTCAATCACCTTCCAATCCACTTGCCATTATAGCCTATTCCAGAGGAAGCAGCCATATTAGAATATAAATTAAATCAGAATAAGCAAGGCTAAGTATCCATAAGATAGCTACATAGTCCTTATGATTTTGCTACACTTTGACATTTTTTTCTGCTAGTATTGCATCTACCTATTTCCATTTCCCAGCAATTTGACATGTGAAGAATTTTAGAGCAATTTTTAGGGAAGCATTTAGGGAAATGAACTGTGGCACTCTGATAATATGTTCCTTGTCTCAGAAGGAAAATGGAGGTAGCAATACCTGGCTTCTTACTTGCTGATGAAGCCTGTCACTAGGATTTGTGCTCTAGTGATTTAGTGGGCTAAGCAAATAGAAAGGATTAGACTTAATTCAGGCAGCACAGGATTGATGAGAAGGGTCCTTTATATGTTAACCCACTCTGAGAAACAGCTTTGCCTGCAACATCTTCAAGTAAGACAGGCTGAGAAGGGAGCAGCTATAAAGTGAAATGAGCCTTGTATGCAGACAATCTGAAATCCTGAGGACTGGAGGGAAATCGATGGTTATTTTAATGGAATCAGTGTGTGTGTGTGTGTGTGTGTGTATGTGTGTGTGTGTGTGTGTGTGTGTGTGTGTGTGTGTGTTAGAGATGGGGAGTGGGAAGCCAGCAGAAGAACAAGACCAAGGATAATCAGCATTACAGATTGAAAGAGAATGTGAATTCCCTCCAGGGAAACTTCCTTCTATCCACCAGGAAAGGGAAAAATAAAATGAAGCCTGAGCACTGAGGCTTTGCATCAAGAGCAATGATGCTCCGGGTCCACTGATCACATTTACATGTTAAACTCCACACATTCTGTTCACTGCAGGCTCTTTCCCCATTCCCTAGGGATGCTCTCAGATGCTACATTTTATAGCTGATTTTCTTCTCTTCCACACCAGGTTTTCCTGAAAAGCTGTGTTCTTCCCAGTGCTAAGCACAGTGCTTAAATGGAACGGGGGCTCAATGAAATGAATCAAATTAAATTGAATTCCTTGGTTTCCTGAGTAACCCTAGAGGGAGAGCAAATGTTCTGTCCATTTGACTGTTAACCTAAGATTGCCAAGTGGGAGTTCAGTTGTTTGGTCAGAGCAGAGAGCTTTATAACATTCCCTCTCTCTCTGTCTCTCTCTCTTTCTCTCTCTGTCTGTTTTTGGCTCTCTGTGTCTGTCTGTCTCTGTGTCTCCCTCCCTCCCTCTCTCTCTCCAATCTCTTTGGATAAACAAGGTTCTCTGGACTAAATTCTGAGTTGCTGATACAGCACTGCTGAATCTAAACCTTGTGTGTGTCTTGGCAGGATCAGCTTTGTTTTTAGTTATCTGACTTGCCAAGAAGAACCGGACTCTCCCTCTAAGTCTTCCTTGGTGCTGTTATTTCCAAAAAAGACTCATTTTCATGCGTACTTTCCCTGGCCCAATTGCCCTATTCACTTCCTGCCCCCCACAAAGATGGTACAATGGACCACTCCTTTCTAACTCTCAGCAGAATGGTAATGGACAAGGCCCCATGTTTGGAGTCAGAAGACCAGAAATGAATCCATGCGCTATGAATGCTTACCTTCTCCCTTTAAGTCACATCCTCTCTGGCCCCAAGTTTCCTAGTATATAAACGAGTAGGTTGGATTAGATGGCCTCAAGATCCCTTCCCTTTCCAGATCTGAAATCACTGTCCACCAAGACACCCAGAACCACCACATGTTGCCTACAATCCCCCAGCAATGCTCCCTTTCAAATTTTTTGTCCCCATTTAAAAAATGATTGTCCTCTTTTCCTTCACATTAGAGCAACCATTCCCTAAGGGGGGATCTCTCAGCTAGCTATTAGGCCGGGGGGTTTATCAGAGAACATGGGCAGCAGCTTACTGTGCTATCTATGAGGTGTGTGTTGCATTTTATAAAAGAATGCTCAGAAAATTCAGTTGTGTCAACTCAGAGAAATGGCTTTTTAAAGGTATTATTTTAAATACTAAGGCAGGCAAAGGAGATTGTTTAGAGAAAGAGCCCTCCCAGTACCCTTCAAATAATTCTGTAGATTATAGCCTATGGTATTGTTTCTGCCCATTAGGATCTTCCAGATGCTAAATAATAATGGTAGCTAGCATATCTAGGTTTGCAAAGTGGTTTACAAATATTATTGCATTTGGTCCTCATAATAACCTTAAGAGGTAAGAGCTACTATTATCCCCATTTCAAAAGGAAGAAACTGAAGGAGGCAAAGGTTAAGTAATTTGCCAGAGCTCTCATTGTTAGAAAGTATCTGAGACTGGATTTGAACTTAGGTCTTCCTGATTCCAGGGCACCTAGATGGTGCAGTGGATAAAGTACTAGACCTGAAGTTAGTAAGACTCATCTTCCTGAGTTCAAACCTGGCCTCAAACACTTAATAGCTGTATGACTCTGGGCAAGTCACTGAATTCTGATTGCTTTAGTTCCTCATCTGTCAAATGTGTTAGAGAAGAAAATGGCAAATCACTTCAGTATCTTTGCCAAGAAAATCCCAACTAGGGTCATGGAGAGTCATGATCCCAACTGAAATGACTAAATAATAACAGCTTCCTGATCTCAGAGCTAACTCCCTATCCAATGAGCCACCTGGCTGCTTATCATTCTTAATGTGGGGAAGATTAGAATCCAATGAAGAGATGTGTCTAAATTATTTTCCTTTGGGCTATGGAGGTCCAGGAAGATATATAAACTTAAAGAATTCAGAATGCAGAGCAGGGAAGAGGATTTCTTGACTTCTGAAGAAATGGCTTAGCTAGGATCACATGAGAATAAATAATTGCACTGGGATTAGAACCCAGATATTATGATTTATCAGCTAACATTTCTGTCATTTCATATTGCTCCTTCTAAGGTTTACAAGACCCCTTAAACTCTTTCAGTAGAGATGCTTCTATACTATTAGTGTCCTTTTATTACATGAGAATTCTCCCAAGGAACCTGCTAGAAAAGGAAGAGACAAGGGTCTGTTAGTAAATACTTAATGACAGACTTCTTGGGAAAAAATGGATGCAGGACACATTTTTTGAATTAATCTACATTACTGATATCTCCATCAGTTTCTTAAATCTAGACAATGAACAAAAAAAATAAATCAAATCCTGATTTGTGATATTTGCCAATTTCTGAAACATAAACTTACACTAAAAATTTAATAATTGGATTCTATTTGAACTGGCTCCAGCACACCCCTGGGAAGAAGAGATGTTGCCTTTCTCACTTGCTACTAGCATCTGGGAAGGCAAATGGGTGGAAGAACCTCAAAGCAGAGAGGAGAGAATCCCTGTTCTTCTAATGGCAGCAGCAACAACCAAAAAAAAAAAAAATAAGACCGAGTCACATAGATTTGTTTATAGAAGGAGATGATGCAGATTTTTAAACTGTTTTTTCAATTATGTAGAAACAATTTTTGACTACTGTTATCTGACATTTTTTATTTAAATTGTCCCTCCTCCTTCTCCAAGGTAGTAAACTGTCTGAGATAGGTTCTACCAGTGCTGTCATGTAATATACATTTCTAATCTCCTCATATTGTGATAGAAGACACATATCACATATACAGTAAAAAACTCATGAAGGAAATAAAGTGAAAAATGGCATACTTTGATCTGTAGTCAGACTCCAACAATTCCTTCTTTGGCTGTGGATAGGATTTTTTCATCAAGAATCCCTTGGGTTTATCTAGGAAACTTGCTTTACTGATAATATTTTAGTCCTTCAGAGCTGATCATTATATAATAATTCTATTACTGTATACAGTATTCTTCTGGTTCTGCTCACTTCATTTTATATTAATTCATATAAATCTTTCCAGGTTTTCCTGAACTCGTCTTGTTTCTCATTTCTCATGGGGCAATAGTATTCCATTACAACTAGATACCATAACGTACTCAGCCAATTCTCAGTTGATGGACGTGGAAGGGGATGCATTTTTATGATGGCAATTCAGGACTTGGTCATCTCCAAAAGAAGTAGTAGTAAGAGCCCAGTCTTAGTGATCAATGTAGAATATGCAAAGTAATATTAGATACTGTGTCATATATCACTGAAAAATTTGCCACTTACTCAAAACCTAGCAATATATGATCTGGTGGCTAGAATTCTATATCAGAAGCTAACAGGAAAAATCCCAATATAACGATAGAGCTCAAAATATCCTGGAGATTCAACCAATAAAAGTTATTGGAATTAGACTGTTAACGCAGATGGCTGTGGTCTATAATTTGCCAAGTATAACTTCCCATAAAAGAAGAAGGAAAAGGGAAAAAGCATTTATTAAGTGCCTACCATGAGCCAGGCACTATACTAAGTGCTTTACAAATAGCATTTCATTTGATTAAAAAAACCTTAAAGAATATTTTAATAGATGTCACTATATCAGAATCTCTAAACTACATGAAACAAAAAAGCATTCCAAAACCTTTGTCAGATGGGAATATATCTCTGTTGAATCCATCATAGGCTTTAGTATAAATTTGGGGAAAAGTCTGATCAATTCAGATGTCTTTGAAAGGCATTAAATGAACTGGATGGCATAGGAAGTATGGTAAGACTGACTGAGGAAACGGCCATGCCCTACTGGTTGTCTATAAAATTGTTGTTATTGTGACCCTGGGCAAGTCACTTAACCCTCATTGCGTAGTCCTTACCACTCTTCTGCCATGGAACCAATACACAGTATTGATTCTCAGATGGAAGGTGAGGGTTTAAAAATAATAATAATAATAATTGTTGTTATCCAGTCATGTCAGACTCTTTTGATCTCCTTTTGGGGTTTTCTTGGCAAAGGTAATGGAGTAGTTTGCCATTTCCTTCTCCAGATAACATTGGGCAGATGAGGAAACTCAAGCCCACAGGGTTAAATGACTTGCCCAAGGTCTCACAGTATCTGAGTCTTCTTGACTCCAGACTTGGGGCTTTGTGTGCTGTATGGCCTAGATTTCCTGTCTATAAAATAGCAGCCCATCCTAGAACCCAGAGATTTGAGTGTCTGCCAGTAGAGAAGAGATAGAGCTCTCTTTGGGAAGCAGCTGCATCAGGGAAGAAGAGCCCAGCCTCACATTCAGGCTCCTCTTACTTCACCTTTGGTCATAGGACTCCAGGAACTTCAGAGGACCAGAGGATTTGGACTTTTCATTTGATATCTTAGCCATATGCCTGGGATAGCAATGACTGATAACAGTGTCTGCCTCAGGAGCCTAGAAAAGACTGGACATGATAAGAAAAGATCCGTTTAAGACTCTACAAAGAGCCCAGTAGAAAACAGTTACATCATAATTTAGTGGAATTTCATGAGAATCCTATGAAGGAGAAGAAAAGATTTTCAGCAGTCAAGAGTCACGTACATGGATGAACCCATTTTCCTCTGGACTCTACATGTAATTGTGGGAAAGTACCATAGACTTTGGTGGGGAGCTGGGAAGAGGTTATTAGAGCCTATGCTGCCATAGTAAAAAACTAATCTCTTTTTTAAAAGCTTAGTTAATTAATTAATTGATTTAGAATATTTTTCCATGGTTCCATGATTCATGTTCTTTCCCTCCCCTTGTCCCTCCCCCCTGCCATAGCTGATGAGCAATTCCACCGGGTTTTACATGTGTCATTGATCAAGACCTATTTCCATAGAAAACCAAATTTCTAAAACCTAATTTATTCTAATATTAACTCTAATATTACCTGATAAACATGAGGTAGGGGACCATAAAGTCCACCGGTCCATGCATATAAACTATGGCTTTGGAAAGAGATTACTCCAGAAATGGAGCTGGTAGGGATTCAGTGAGTGCCAAACTTGGAGTCAGGAAGACTTCCTGAGTTCAAATCTGGCCTCAGACACTTATTAGCATGACTCTGGGCAAGTCATTTAACTCTATTTGCTCCAGTGTCCTCATCTGTCAAATGAGCTGGAGAAGGAAATGGGAAACCACTCCAGGATCTTTGCCAAGAAAATCCCAAATAGGGTCATGAGGATTTGCCCATGACTGAAAATGACTGAATGACAAGAAAAGGATGTCCTAGCTTGCCACCCTCCAGGGACCAAGCTCGCCAACTTGAATAAGACTTATAAGGGATGCTTCAGAGATGTACTATACTTATATTAAAAGCAGTTACTTTATCCACCAATGTGGTAATCCATAGAATATTAAGAAGAATAATTTAAAAAGGGTTAGATAGGCTGTTTAGTGGATAGAGAACCAGGCCTAGAGATGGGAAGTTCTAGGTTTAAATGTGGCCTCAGACCCTTTCTAGCTGTGTGATCCTGGGTAAGTCACTTAACCCCCATTGTTTAGCCCTTACTGCTATTCTGCCTTAGAACCAATCTTAACTATTGATTCTTAGATGAAAGATAAAGATTTTATTTAAAAAAATAGAAAGAGGGGGGCATCTGGGTGACTCAGTGGATGGAGAGCCAAGCTTAGAGATGGGAGGTCCCGGGTTCAAACCCAGCCTTGGATACTTCCTAGTTATGTGTCCCTGGGCAAGTCACTTAACCACCATTGCCTAGCCCTTACTGCTCTTCTGTCTTGGAACCAATACACAGTATTGCTTCTAAGTTGGAAAGTAAGAGTTTTAAAAAAGTATATAGAAAAATATCCTAAGACCATATTTATCTAAACCCATCACAAAGATAAGAAAATAATAATAACATATTTATATGGCATACTAGAGTTTAAAAATATTTTTCTCTCAACAACCCTGTGGGACGGACAACACAAGTATCCTTTCACAAAGCAGGAAAGCATAGACCTAGAGGAGTGAGATGGTGAATCTAATCAGTGACAGAATTAGGATTTGTGTTCATCACATTGTAAAGGCAGAGCTGATAGGGCACTCTGAGGGCAGAACTATAACTTTCTAGCAGAACCTGATTAAAATGCAATTGGGAAATATTTAACAAAATAAATAAAAATACAAGAAAACATAATAATATTACCTTTTAGAACCAGGTCAGTAGGGGACCCCCAGGTCTTATATATGGATTAGTGGCCCTCCCCTTTCTACTTGAGTTTGACCCCACTGATTCAGTTCACCACCCGAATTTTCCAAGTGAGGACACGGGGGCCTCAGATTATGTGACTTGTCTAAGGTCACACAGATGATGAGCAATGGAAGTGGGATTTGGAACTAGATCGTTACTCTTCAGGCACTGGTGGTACAGTAGATAGAGCTCTGGGCCTGCAGTCAGGAGGACCTGAGTTCAAACCTGACCTGAGATCCTTTATGACCCTGGGTAAGTTACTTCACCCTGTTGGCCTCCGTTTTCTCATCTATCAAATGAGCTAGAAAATGAAATGGCAAACTACTCCAGTATCTTTACCAAGAAATCCTCAAATGCGTTTACAGAGTCAAACAAACTGAAGTGACTGAACAATAACAAAAACAACTCCTTAATCTAGAACCAATATTCTTTCCATGGTCCCATGCTGTACCTACAAAATGGTACTGGACTATATTGAATTGATGTTGGCTCTTGTTTCCTTCCTTCCTTCCTTCCTTCCTTCTGATTCTAAATTCAACGTCAGTCAGTCAATCAATAATTATTTATTGCTTACTTTGTGCCAAGCACTCACTAAATGCTGGGGATATAAAGAGAGACAAAAGCTGTCCCTGTCCTCCAGATTACATTCTAAGAGGGGGAGACAAGATGTAAATAAATGGTTGGAAACATGATATCTTCAGAGGAATTGGAGAGTTGCCTTCAAAGGGAAAATGGCAGGACTTGGAGGGACCCAGATGGGCCTTTGATGGAAGGTGTCATTTTAGCTGAACCTTGAGAGAGGTCAGGGGTTTGATTTGATTTGATTTCATTGTTCATTTTTAAATTTTCTTTGGAAAATTTTTATTTAATTAATTGATTTAGAATACTTTTCCATGGTTACATGATTCATGTTCTTTTCCTCCTCTCCTTCTCCTCCCACCCTCCTCCCATAGCCAACAAGCAATTCCACTGAGTTTTATGTGTCAGGGATTTTAAGAGTTGGAGGTGAGTGGGGAGAGTGTCCCAGACAGGAGAGTTATGGCAGAGCTACATAGAAATAGGAAGGAACTTCAGGGTTCCCAGTGTTTGATGTGGAGTCATCATTCCTCTCTGCTTGGCACTATGCATTTCCAAGAGAAAGTTACTGTTTACCTCTCTATTTCTTCCAGAAACTAAATCAAAGGGGCTTGAATAAGGTAAATCTGATTTGTTTTTATCCCCAGGAAATTCTTCAGAAATGATATGATGTAAGTCTTTTGTACATTTCAAATGAAAATTTCTCTTCTATACTGAATGAATCACTTCATTTGTTTGCCTCAGTTTCCTCAGTTGAAGATGATAACCATCTACCTCCTAGAATTGTTGGGAGGATTAAGTGAGATAATATTTATAAAGCATTTAGTATAGCATCTGGAACTTAGTAGGTGCTATGTAAATGTTTATTTCCCTGCCCTGTCCTTTTTGTTTGTTTGTTTTTAAACCCTTACCTTCCATCTTAGAATCCATATTGTATATTGGTTCCAAGGCAGATGAATGCTAAAGGGCTAGGCAATGTGGGTTGAGACTTTCCCAGGGTCACACAGCCAGGAAGTATCTGAACCTAGATTTGAACCCAGGACCTCCTGTCTCAAGACCTAGCTCTCAATCCACTAAGCCACCCAGCTGTCCCCAACCCTATCTTTCTACTATTTCTTTTTCTTATTCTCTGTCCAACTTTCCCTTCCATTGCCCTTTCTCCTTTCATCCTCTTTCTCTATCTTACCTCAGCATGGTCTCTCTCTCTCTCTTCTCATCCTCTCCTCTCTGCACTGAGTCTCCAAAGGGCAGAGAAACTCCACCTGCACTTTGTCCTGTACTATCACACTCTCAGATAAGGAAGGCGGGTGAAATTATTTTCCCTGTAACTATCACATCCCACAGAATTGTGGGATCTGTATCTCTGTGTTAACATTTGGAACTTTTTTCTTTACCTTCACACCCTGATCTGATTCAGAACCTTTCTATTTGCCTTTCCTCAGCCTTCTCAATCACCCCAAAAACTGGGAATGGCAGGAACATGGGAGGGAAAGAAGGAAAGAGGTGGGAATTTTGCAAACTGGTTTAAAAGGTGGATGGAGGCAGCAGCTTTGATTTCCTTTTAGGCTAATTTTTGCTGACAGCCACCTTGGGAAGTTTCCCTAAACTTGGTGGACTTAGAAGAATTCTGGTGATCCCTTGAGATTTGGAGGTGCTGTGATTTGCCAGTATTTTTCTTTCTAACCATGCCCACTTGGTTCTGCCGATCTTGGCAATATCCTTCTTGTTGTTTAGTCATGTCTGACTCTTCATAACTCCATTTGGAGTTTTCTTGGCAGATACTGGAGTGGTTTGCCATTCCCTTCTCCCATTCACTTTACAGATGAGTAAACTGAGGCAAACAGGTTTAAGTGACTTGCTTAGGATCACATAGCTAGTCTGAGGTCAAATTTGAACTCAGGTCTAATTTATTCCAGACCTGCTTCTCTATGTACTCTCACCTAGGAGCCCAAGTCTTTAGGCAAGGCAAATCAGACAGTCTAGCTTTGCATAGGAAGGGGGAAGTAAACCAAACAAATTAGATTTTCTGTTCCTTCTTCCACACATTCCCCAATGTCCATTTCCAAGCACAGGATAGAACCAAGACAGCAAAAAATTAGCAGAAGACCTCAGAAGGAGTAAAACATTTATGAGAAAATGGTCAGCCTGAGATTTCCTCTTCTCAGAACTAGGATGGGTGAGGGTATTTTGAAATGCAGACACCTGTGAAGAGGAGGAAAACTATGAAGGGCTTAGGTAATAAATTATAAAGAGACTAGGGAAATGAAAATGTCTAATAACCAAAATAACTCTTCAATTTCATTCAATTCAACATTTTTTCATTAACACTTTTTTATTATATTAAATTCTCAGGTATCCCCCTCTTCCCTCCCTCCCTCCTACCTCACCTCCCTGAATTAGAGAAGAAAAACACAAAGTTTATAGTAAATAGAGTACTGGGCTTAGACACAGGAAGTTTAAGGTCAGTCATGTCTGTCTGTGACCCCTTTTGAGGTTTTCTTGGCAACTCATCAGTTTACAGAGGGGTAAACCTTTGAGATATGGATAGTTTGTCTAAATAGAAGTTTTGTAGATTAATTAAGGATGAATTACTCAACTTGGTCTGTTGTGTATTGTAGCTATCACAAAGGTGCTATTAAAAAAAAGAGAGTTTTCATTAAAATTTGGCCTCTTTTGATCTTTTTAGAGAGATCCCATAGAAAGCTGAATACAAGCCAGAGATCAGATATTTAAGAGCAGGTTTTGACCCCCAGGAGGTACTTGTGCATTGGCATAACCCTTCTTTGCCCTCCCTCTGGACCCCCAGGACCACCCACTCACCCTAATCCTAGAAATGGCAGTGGCACAGTCCACAGAGTGACATCGGTTGCCGCAGTAGAGCAGTATGGAGACATCAGGGTCCTGGAACCCAACTACAGTTGATGTCTCTTGGCTAGTAGGTACTAGATCCTCCCTAGACCTAGTTATAGCCTCAGCTCTTCTGTTGTCAAATCCCAAATGCCAAGTTTGAACCAAATTGGATTGAACTCCAAAGATGAAGGGTGGGTAGGAAGGCAAAAACAGATACATTCTTTGCATCTTTCCCCATTTCCACCTGTCTAAATCATCTGCCCCCTTCAGCAAGGGTCACTCTTTCCATGTAGTCTTTCCTGATCTCCCCAGAGGTCTTGTAACTTGTTGTATTTATCAGGTGAGGTTTTCATGTTCTAATTTTCATTATTTGTTAGATCCTTGTCTTAACTTTCCTCTACTTCCCTAGGAATGTGTTGTTATCTCAAGTGCAACAATTGCTTTCTACTCAATGGGGTACACACACATTTGGAGTAGAACGTAATAAAAGTTTACTGAACTAAATGTCACCCTTAATTTAGGGCCATCTCAAGTCTAAAGAATGCTGGGAAGAGTGGGAGAATTCTAAGGCTGATGCAAACACTATAAAGGTTCTTAGTGATGACCCATTCCGCCCCAGCCCCTAGAGTCCCACTGGTCTCCTGAGCACTCTCAGAGGACCAGGGATGATCTGAGCTAACCCAGCATTGAAGACCAACCCTTTGACTCTTCTGTAGACTCTTGATCACAGTCATTATCCCCCTTGATTGAGTTAAGGCCAGAGTAGCTTCTTGGTAAGGGATGGGCACTTGTTGGAGAGGAAGGGTCTGGCCTTTACATTTTGCTCTGTTCCAATCAGAGGAGCCTCACCTGCCCATTTGTCTGTCCAGATAGGCATGTGTCTGCATGCCAGTGCTTCATCTCCAGATGGGTTCCCTGTCTCACTTTTTCCCTTTTAAAATTCCAGAACCATGACGTATCCTTTAGAAAGGAAGAGTTATTTATGCCTGTGGCATAAATAAATCCAAGAATCATTTGCAATAACACCAAACGCATACCTGCTTGATGGAGAGCACTCTGGGAACAAAGAAAAACAAAAACAAACCCCACACAGAAACAAAAATGAAACGAGTTTAATGAAGAAGAATATTGATGTCATGACATTGGATTCAGGGGAGTAGAAAGGAAGAAAGATGATGAAGGATGATTTCCTGGGGTGACCTGGTTTTGGTGGTTTTCTTTTTGTTGGTGATAGGGGACCTGCCTGTGGGCCTTGCTTTTTCTGTGAGCATTTAAAAAAAGAAGAAGAAGAACAGTCTACCCCAGGCTCTCCCTGTGTGGGAGAGAAAAGAGACATACACACTATAGTGGAGGTTAGCCAGTGGGAGTGTTTTAAGGACCACCAGGGCACAAGACAAAGGTATGCATGCAGAATGCTTTCATGTTGACTTCCTCTGTTCCAGGAACATTGCAGCTGCCAATCAATCTTGTCAAGGTTAATACAGGTTAATACAATTAGCACCCTTGGATTGAGAAGGAAACTAGAGACCCAAAAGTTGTCTTGCCTGGCTCAGACTACCCCCACGGGCTTCTCTTTGTTTCTGAAGATCCTGAGGGGAAAAGTATTTTTGAAATGGGAAATAAAGCAAAACTTCAGGAATTCATACCAGATGACAAAATGAGGCAGGGATGACGACGTTAAGCTGAGCCTCACATCTCTGGGGTCTCTGAAAATCTCAAAAACCAGGAAAGTTTCTGGGTAGTTTTCATCCAGCCCTTTCATCTTTCTCCCAACCCTACCCCCAACATTCACCACAACCATTTATAAATTCCTAGGGCAAGGCACGGACTAAAACAGGTAAAAGAAATGCATTTTGATTACTTTTGAAAATGACCATTACAAAGTGGTGCCTAGTGGGACCTGCTTTACGGAATAGATAGGAACATTTGTAATGACCAAATCGACTATATCCAATTAGTTAATAATCCATATTCTTGTCCAAAATAGGTTAAATTTCATTCTGTACTATTTCACTACTGTCTTTCTTTTTAATGTCTTGCACATACTAGGAACTTAAAAAGGTTTGCTGAACTAAATTCGATTGAACAGCAAAAATAAACTTCAGCCTATCCCCAGTCCACAGAACCAGGAACGCTGAACCAGTGGAATCTGAGTTAATGAAGTTTAAACTGTATTCCCCTTGTCATGTGAGCTCTCCATTCTTTTTGAGTGACAGGCATAACAAATGTATTAAGTTATAGGGAGGCAAATTGAAGGTTGGTTCCCAAGGATCTTGAAACTCTGTCTCCTATCTCATTGTGCAATGCAAAGAAAGAATACCATTAATCAGTCACTGCCATGGTTGGAGAGGAACAAGGAGGAAACCATCCAGCCAAATATCTTGGACCTCTAACAACAGCCTCTGGGCTCAGTGACAAAATATTAGGGCCATAGAGCATCCAGACCCTTTAACCTAAATCCTCAGTAAAGCCAATATGCAAAGATGTCAGAAGAAATTTTACCAATATTTATGTCTCCTAAGTCACATATTTCTATAGAACACTGGAGCTGAGAGGTATTTAGAGATCTAGTCTAATGGCCTTATTTTATTTTTATTTTGGAAAATTTTATTTAATTATTTAATTTGGAATTTTTTCCCATGGTTACAAGATTCATGTTCTTTCCCTCCCATCCCCCAACCCCTCCCAGCCCCCAACCCCCTCCCATAGCTGACAAGTAATTTCTCTGGGTTTTATGTGTGTCATTGATCAAGACCTATTTCCATATTGTTGATATTTGCACTAGAGTGATGCTTTGGAGTCTATATCCCCAATCATATCCCCATCATCCCATGTGATCAAGCAGTTGTTTTTCTTCTGTGTTTCTGCTCCCAGTTCTTCCTCTGAATGTGGATAGTGTTCTTTCTCATGAGTCCCTCAGAATTGTCCTGGATCATTGTAATGCCCTTATTTTATAGATGAACCTAAAGAAGAGGAGGGAATGGAGGGAAGAGAATAAGCATGTATGAAACCATACTATGTGCTGGGAACTGTGTTTGTTAAGTGCTTTACATCTCATCTGATCCTCACATTACCCTTGGAAGGTAGGTTTATATTATTAACACCATTTTGCAGGTAAGGAAACAAGTAGACAGAAGATAAATGAGGGGTCCAGGATCACTTAGCTAATAAGTGTCTGAAGCCAGACTTGAACTCGTCTTTCCTATTACAGCCTAGCACTGTATCCATTGTGGATAACCTAAATGAGGAACGAAAGACCTAAGATCTAAAGTGATTTACCCATGGTTATATGAATAATTAATGACAGACCCAAGACTTCCCAATCCAACATGCTTTCCACTACACCATGCTTTCTGCACTTTAAAAAAAACCTAAGAGCAATTCTAAAATGCTGGCTCTTCTTGGACCACCCAAATCTCTTGCTATACTTTATATTTGCCTAGGTTTGGTTTTTATACAGAGGATTTAGATTCATATCCATTTTTTATTTACATACTACCTCTCTGCCAAGATGTTCAAAGGGATGGGCTCACATTATTAACTCCTTGCCTTCCTAATTCACAAGCATGGGTCATGGTGTTATGAAATTATAGATTTAGAGCTATAAAGAAACTTAAAGATGCTCTAACCCAACCCCCTTATTTTCCCAGTGAGGAAACCAAGGCCCAGAGAGGTTAATTGGTTTGTCTTAGGTCACATTGAAAGTAAATGGTAGGGTTGGCTAACTTGCATTCTATTTAGAAGAATAATTCTAGGTAGTGAAAGAGTAGTCCTTATGAACCTCTGAGTGTGGCTCAGAGGACCATCACAATTTATGGTTGATCTTAAAGAAGGACGCCAGTGCCTTATTTCTGTCAGGTACAAACCCTATCCTTCTGTTATGTGAACTCTAGGGAGTACTTTGTGAATATTCTAGGGAGGTTATAAGCTTTTAGTATGGATATGGCCAAAAAGATGAGGTAGAAGGTAAGGAGTTATAAAGATTCTCTCTTTATGTTCCTCATGGAAATCCTCATGTCTTACTTGTCAGAGATGATGAATTTAAGCTGAGGGAAATACAGATGAATTTGGCCTATAGGGTTATTGTGATTTGGCTAAAGAGCTATCTCCTTGGTACTCAAACCAACAGAATAATAATTATACATATAATATTTTATGATTTATGGAGCACTATCCTCATAACAAACATGTGAAGTAGGTAATACATGTAGGGCAGTGCTAGGCACATTGAAAGACTGTGATTTGTCCCTGTAAAGTGGGGGAGCGACAGGAAGTGATATTGAGAAAACTGCTTTAAAAAGGCCAGCTCGAGGACTTAGTCACTCACTCTGTGTTGGTGAGCTGGACAGAAGGAGGAGACTTTTTTCCCTGGATCCTGCATCAGCTTGTGGTGATGAGTGGAGTGATTGCTTCCTTGGTTCTTCAATGAGGAGACCCTCTCTGCTTGTTGGCACTTTAGTGGAACACTCCCGTCAGCATGAGTTCTGGTGATATTCTTGGCAGTCATGTGCATTGAATGTTCTTGGCAGATTCTGCAGTGTCTCCTGGCTCTTTGGATTTCGGCTTCCTAATAAGGACTTTGGTTTCTGGTGAGATTCACTTTTTGATTCGCATTGTGTAAAGATTAAAATTTAGGAATATGGGGAGACTGAGGCAGGTAGAAATTAGTTTCTGCAAGGAGTATTATATTTTATGAGGTTTATTAAAGGTTAAGAATTAAAGAAAATACAGGATAAGAAACACATGCCTAGGCCAGAGGCCTAGACAAGACCTCACCT
Organism: Monodelphis domestica; assembly: GCF_027887165.1. Classification (NCBI taxonomy): domain Eukaryota; kingdom Metazoa; phylum Chordata; class Mammalia; order Didelphimorphia; family Didelphidae; genus Monodelphis; species Monodelphis domestica. The sequence continues at coordinate 160,054,562 of NC_077228.1, read as the reverse complement.
ACATTATGGAAAGAGCCATGTCTGCTCCAAAACAGAAGTCCAAAAAAGAGCCCTTCAAAAGCCTTTGTAATCACCTTAAGTATCTACTCGATCTCGCCCACCTCAGAATTCTGTGAGATTACAAAGCATTTTGGGGAAGTGGAGCAAGGGCTTGTGGGGATTGAAGTTCAGAGTTCAAATCTCAATTTTATAATTGTGGTCTGGAGACATTAGGATTAAACTTAGGGTTTGTAGCCAGGCAGTACTTTGCGTCTCTTTATCTACATTTTCATTATCTACATGATTCATGTGAGGACAAATGATAGCTCCTGTAAGACCCTAGAAAATATTGCTGGGGATCACTAGTCCTCCATAAGAAATTAAAGACCTTGGGGACACATATAAAATATTTTTATCATTATTGCTGATTGACTATCAAATTCTTCAAAAGAGATAGGCAGGTCTGGGAAATCAGCAACTGATTAAAAACAATGTTGGTAGAACTGTGAATTGATCCAACCATTTTAGAGAACAATCTGGAATTACACTCAAAGAATTATAAAACTATGTGTGCTCTTTAACCCAGTAATACCATTGTTAGATTTATTTCCTAAGGTGATCAAGGAAAAAGAAAAAGAAACTATATGCTCTAAAATATTTATAGCAGCTCTTTCTATGGTGGCAAAGAGCTGGAAATTGAAGGGATGTGCATCAATTGGGGAATGGCTGAACAAGTTGCAGTATATGATTGTAATGGAATACTATTGTGGCAAAAGTGATGACAAACAAGATGATCACACAAGAAAACCTCTGGAAAAAATTATATTAAGTGATGCAAAGTGAAATAAGCAGAACCAGGAGAATGTTGTGCACAGTAACTTCAATAATGTTTGATGATCAACTGCAAATGACTTAGATATTATCAACAAGGCAAGGATCCAGTACAATTCCAAGGATCAGAGGATGAAAAAAAAGGATATCCATTGTCATAGAAGGAACAGAAAGAATCTGAATGCAGATTGAAGCATACTATTCTTCATTTTATTTCGTCCATGCATTTTTCTCTAATGTAAGCAATATGTATCTTCTTTCACAAAATGCAAAGAGGGAAATATATGTTACCTGAAAATATATATGTAGCCTATATCATATTACCTGCCTTCTTGGGGAGGGTAGAGGGGTGGGAAAGAGAGGAGGGAAAAAAGGATGAGACATAGATTTTTGGATGTAGCTAATGTGAGAATTTGTTTCTCTTGGCTAAGCTTATTTATTATAATTCATTACATATTTGTAACAAATTTTAAAAAACAAAATTTTTGAGAATAGGATTTCTGTTTGTGGCTAGGGCTATAAAATTAAGGAATGTGATTAGCTTCTGAAGTCCCTTCCAACTCTAAACATATGATTCTATGATCTTATGTAGAAATAACGGGTCTTGAAATTAGACATATCTAGTAAAAATTGTAGGGATGTTTTCTTTGACCATCACCACCCCTACACAGTTCATGAATATAATTACAAGGTAGATTGTTAAATTTTTATTGTGATTATTTATGCCTTGGAAATCAGGAAAGGCTACAAATCAGACATGATTTATTGGTTTGTTGAGTATCTAGATTTAAGAAAGCAATAGAAAGGTTCTTAATGATGTAAATTTTGCTTAAAAGGGTTTTTAAATCAAGAGCAGATAGCTAAACATTTCCCAGAACACTCTGAGTTACATCTCACCAAATCTCAATACCTTCGAAACCATTTTTACTTCCTTCCTGTTTAAGCTGTAGTTTTTTGTTTGTTTTTCATATCTTCTGCATTTATGTATAGACATCAGAGATCACCAGTATTATTGCCAGAGATTGTCTCTTATGAATTAGAAGACAAGTACAATGCTTATTCAGCTCAGTTTATCTACCATATCGCTACCTCTCTGAGGAATCTTATTCACTGCACAACTGTACCAGCCTTGAAGAATCAAAACTTCAGTCAAATCTTATTACTTTCCTTCAGTCCAGACCTCTGCTTGTTTCCTTTATTTGTAGCATGTCATTGCTGAAATAAATATTGGCTAGCTCAGCAAAAGTTGTTGTGCCATCTTAACTATTCCCAAACAGGACCTGCTTTGCCATGGTTGATACCAAAAGAAAAGCACCCTGTCCCTAATAATGACATGCTCATTGGGATCCCAGAACTTACAGGTATCATGGTAGACCAGTGTCTTTCCTCTCTGTTGTCTATAGATAACAAAATTGATTTTCCAAGGTAGGTTTACTCAATTATAAAGTGGTCCTGAAGCAGAATACGTGGATTCTGGGACACAGGCTACCTTTGTGTTCGTGTATACTTACTAGGTGCCTGGAGCCTGTGAAAGGGTTGTTGCCCTCATATCTCTGTGCTGGTTGAAGAATGATGCCACTTCAATGAGAGAAACTCTTTTGACACTAGAACTGTGCGTCACTGGCCACTTGGTAGTGGCCCAGGGGTCCTGACCTTGGCAAGCTAACAGACAGCAAGAGGATTAAGCTGACTCCAAATGGTTGCTGATCTGCTAATAGGAATAAATAATGCTGGGTCATGGCCAAAAGTGATCCTATTTCAGAATGGAGTGAAAATGGTTGGAATACACAATAAGAGACCAAAGTGTGATATTTCCGGAGACCAAAGCAAACCAAGACAATCAAAACAACTGCTTGATCCCTTCCTTCTTCTTTCAAACATTTCCCTTGAATCAAGGTTATAGAGTACCAGGCTGGGGATTTCCTAATGGGTAGCCACCCTTTGCTACCACCCAGATCATAAACCATTTATGGGGTAGATATGGCACCCTGACTTTCATGACTGCCACTATTATTGCTGCTAATTTCTAGGAGATAGCAAAAAAAAAAAAACCTGAAAGGACTCAAAAGGGAATTGGGGAGGAGGTCCAACCTGAGATCTTCCTTTATAACCTGCCCATAGGCAGAGGGAACATGTGGACAACTCTCATAAACGTTGCAGCATTAGGTAATTTTGAACCAGAGCTATAATTCTCCACTTCCCTATTGCCTAGATCTGCTGTCATCTTGCTCTTTTAGCTGGCTCAGGCATCCTATAAATTAAACACTTATAGTTCTGTCTTGGACAAAGACTGAGAATGAGAGATTTTGACTTTGATGACAAAGATAACATTCATGAACCTCTGCATCCAACACACTACTTGTATGGATAAAAATAGAGTTACCATGTGAAATGTATTTGTTTTAGAATGCAGGATGATGGCAATGATGGCCTACTTTCTCATAGCAGGCAAAGAGGTACAAGACTGTCTTCTTTTTCTTAAAATTGAATATCATATTCAAGGAGTAATGGGATTTGTCAACTATCCAAATGGAGCTGAGCTGTTGGGAGGAGTAGAAAAAGGAAGTTGGAAAGTTGGAATGGTGTCCCTTCTACTCCTACCATAAGAAAGCATTTGTTTTGGCTAATATTTCAGTCATGAGCCCATACCTGGATTATTGAATGGAATGAGAAAACATCTATTTAGCACATACTATGTGAGAAATACTGTAAGCATTGGGGATATAAACACAAAAGTAAGAGAATCACTAGCTTCAGGTAACAAATTCTTTTTTTTTTCAACCCTTACCTTCCATCTTAGAATCAATATTATGAATTGATTCCAAGGCAGAAGAGCAGTAAGAGCTAGGCACTGAGGATTAAGTGACTTGCCCAGGGTCATGCAGTTAGGAAGTGGATCTCCCATCTTTAGGTCTGGCTCGCAATCCATTGATCCCCCTAGCTGCCCCAGGAAGCTTACATTCTAATAGTGAAAGCCAACAACATATAAAAGGGAATGGGGATAAACAAGGGACCAGGGAAGGGCATTATGGTCTGCAGAGTCACAGAAATGGAAGGAAGGAAGGAAGGAAGGAAGGAAGGAAGGAAGGAAGGAAGGAAGGAAGGAAGGAAGGAAGGAAGGAAGGGAGGAAGGGAGGGAGGGAGGGAGGGAGGGAGGGAGGGAGGAGGGAGGGAAGTAGGGAGAGGGAGGAAACAAGCATTTGTTAAACATTTACTATGTGCAGGCACTGTGCTAAACATTTTACAAATATTATTTCCTGTATTACCTACCTACCTCAATGGATGGTAGGTGAAACCAGAGGGTAGGTACTCAATTGATGGACCCTTTCCAATGATTCCATGATCATATTGATTAAGAAGACAATAAAAAGAGTGGAAAGAAGGCCAGACATTTGGATTTAACCTGAGAAGCAATAGGGCACCACCATTTACTGTCACACAGGGAGGTATCAGGAAGAAAAGTATTAAGGGAAGATAAAGTAATTGCATGTAAGAAGTGGAAAGACTGAAAAGACATAGTCCAACAAAGTATATATAGTTCCCAGAGCAGGAAGTGGAGTCAGGAAATGAATGCCACCAGTGCGTCCACAGGGCAAATGACAAGAAGATGGTGAAGATATATGGTAGAAGCATGGTCTAGTAGTCTGAGGAGTAGGTTAGATATGATGGACAATTCAAGGATGTGCTCATTGACTCCCCAGTTAGGACAGCTCTGTCCTAGAACAGGAGTTTCAAAGATGACTGGATCACATCTTTCAGGGCATTGTCTCTGGAGATTTGATGGTCTTGAGAGTACAGCAGAGGGGATAATGAGAAGATAGCCTGGTAGGAAGATTACAACTCTTACTTTGTTGGACTACCTCTTTTCAGTCTTTCCACCTCTTATATGCAATTACTTGAATTATCTTTCTTTAACACTGTTTTCTTCCTATTACCTCCCTGTGTGACAGTAAATGGTGGTGCCCTATTGCCTCTCAGGTTAAATCCAAATGTCTGGCCTTCTTTCCACTCTTTTTATTGTTTTCTCATCTTTCCCAATTAATCTTCTGTTACTTCAGTGTAGGAAAAGACTTCTGCTCAATGTTCTCAGAACAAGATGTATATTATTACTTATTTGCATAAAAGGGATTGCTTAGGGGATCAACAAAGGCTGATTGGTTCCCAGAATTTGAGACTGCTTTCAAGATGATTGGTTACTGAGACTCCCATGGATAAATTAAATAGAATAGCTTCCCCTTTCCCTATAAAAGTTAGCTATGAAATGACTTGGCTCAGCATTCCTTTTTTTTTTTTTTTTTTGGTGGGGAGAGGCTTTCTTATCCTTAGGCTTTCAAATGAAAGGACTGAGGAAGGGAAGGGGATATTTCTCTATTCCTTCTTTCTCCTCAAGAGCAGAAAATGGTGACTTGAAGGAAATAAATGTGATAAGATTATTGCTAGAATGCCTAAACCAGGAGAGTTCCTGACTACCTTCTTCTGCCTTTCCATTTCTTTTTCTAAGCCCAGGTCAAAGTCTAGAGATTTTGAACAAAGACTTTCTTGGTTAGGTAAGTCCCAAGTTTGAGAATTCCTAAGAAGCCCAGAGATTCACAAGAATTGAGAATGTTGGCATTAGACCTTTTATTAAGAGGGTGGTTTTCTTAAAATTACAGTTTTTGAAGGAAGAGGACCAACCATCTACTTGCTTAAAAGGATGTTCTTGCAGCTAAAGGGCTGAAGAATAATATTTGGGCCAGAAGCTATTTCAACTGTATAGGGAGCAGCCAAAGGTCAAGCCTGATGGAGTAAGAGGATAGAGAAGAAGGGAAAATCCAGGAACAGTCTGATTGTGATTCTGAGAAATGAGATTTCAAAGCTTCAAAGGAAAGATAATTATGATCCCCTTCTATCCCATCTCATCAAACAGATTGTTGCCTCTATTATCCTCACTCGCTTACTTATCTTGGATCTCTCCCTATCTATTGGCTGCTTTCCTGCTGCCTATGATCACACTTATGCCTCCCTCATCCTCAAAGATACTCATTTGATCTGTCCATTCCTGCTACTTATTATCCGGCATCTCTCCTCACTTTTGTGGCTAAACTCCTTGAGAAGGCTATTTACTATTTGTGCCTCCACTTCCTTTCCCCTTTTCAATTTTTTGGTAACTCTCCATAACCTGGCTGCTGACCTTATGATTCAACTGAAAATTGCTCTCTTCAAAGTTGCTAATGATCTCTTATTTTCCAAATCTAATGGCCTTTCCTTAATCTTTATCCTTCTTGACCCCTTCTGCAGCCTTTGACACTGGTAATCACTCTGTTTCTCTTTGATGTTCTTTTTTCTCTCAGTTTTCTTGAACACTGTTCTCTCATGTGCTTGCCCTTCTACTTACTTATAAGACTATTCCTTTTGAATCTTTTGCTATATTTTCATCCAGGTTAGATCTACTAACTGTTGTTATGATTAAAATTTTCTGGAGATTGTATCTTAAATTTATAATTATTTCTTAAATAATAAAAAGCAAGTCAGAGAAAAGAAAGGCACCAGCCACATGTGTCTGGCTGTTCCCTCCTAAGAGCCAGAATTGCATACCTCCTCACCCTGAATTCTCAGGAAAAGGGCCCCTATTTCCTCCCTGGACTCAATTTTATCCTCTTTGTGAAGTCTCTTTCCCAAGCTCCTCTGATTAGAGCACTCCAACCTTACTCTGGACAAGAAGTAAGTCTTATAGATGCCAGGAGATATTCAGGGCAAGAGACTAGGGTCTTCCAGATGCCAGAAGTCAGGAAACCTTTAGAATGTCTGCACAATACCCATGTTCACTATCTTAAGAGGCTTATTTACAGATAAACAAAAAGCATTGGATCCTCCCTTATTTAACAGGGGGTTGGAGAAAGAAGCAAATTGTAACTTCAATCCTAAAATTAAACCTTTATTTTCCTTTAAAATCCAAAGGTTTTCTTGAGGTGCCAAAAAAAAAAAAGAGGTACAAACTACTATTAAATTTCCACAGTTTGGGTGTTCCACAGGGCTCTTTCCTGGACTCTGTTCTCTTTACCTTCTATACTATTTCATTTGGTGATCTCATTGGCTCCTATGGATTCAATGATCATTTTTATACAGATAATTCTCAGCTTGATTTACCTGGTCCTAACCTCTCTCTTGAACTTCAGTCTCATATTACCAACTGCCTACTGGACAACTTAGATTAGATGTCTTACAAACATCTCAAACTATGTTCCAAAATGTATGCCCAAAGGGCTTTAAAAGACTGTTTGCCCTTTGATCCAGCCATACTGCTGCTGGGGTTATACCCCAAAGAGATCATAGGGAAAAAGACTTGTACAAAAATATTTATAGTTATAGTCTTTGTGGTGGCAAAAAATTGAAAAATGAGGGGATGCCCTTCAATTGGGGAATGGCTGAACAAATTGTGGTATCTGTTGGTGATGGAATACTATTGTGCTCAAAGGAATAATGAACTGGAGGAATTCCATGGAGACTGGAACAACCTCCAGGAAGTGATGCAGAACGAAAGGAGCAGAACCAGGAGAACATTGTACACAGAGATTGATACACTGTGGTACAATTGAAGGTAATGGACTTCTCTACTAGCAGCAACTCCAGGACAATTCTGAGGGACTGATGAGAAAGAACGCTATCCACTTCCAGAGAAAGAACTGTGGGAGTAGAAACACAGAAGAAAAACAACTGTTTGATCACATGGGTCGATGGGGATATGGTTGGGGATGTAGACTCTAAATGATCACTCTAGCTCAATTATCAATAATATGGAAATAGGTCTTGATCAATGACACATAAAAAAACCCGGTAGATTTGTGCATTGGCTGGGGGAGGGGGGAGGAAGGGGAAGGAAAGAATGTAGGGAATCATGTAACCCTGGAAAAATATTCTAAATTAGTTAATTAAATAAAAATTTTCAATTTAAAGAAATGTTCCAAATTGAACTCATTATCTACCCCTTCCCAAATCTCATCTTTCCTCACTTCCCTTTTATTATTGAGGGTGCCACCTTCCTCCCACTCATCCAGACACAACCTAGGAGTCATCCTTAACTCCTTATTCTCTCTGCAGTTACTAAGTTCTGTTGTTTTTGCCTTTTTAATACCTCTCATATATCCCCACCCCCCTTCTCTCCTCACACTAGTGTAAGCTACTTCCCTCTTGGATTATTGCAATAGCCTTCGAATCGGTTTCTCTGCTTCAAGTCTCTCCCCACTCTAGTCCATCCTGCACTCATTTGCTGAAGGGATTTTCTTGAAGTATAGCTCTGATCATATCACCTCTCTATACAATAAACTTTAGTGGTTCCCTATTATCACTAGGATCAAATATAAAATCCTGTTTGTCTTTTAAAACCCCTCCCAATCTAGCTGTTTCCTGCCTTTCCAGTCTTACAATCTATTCCCTGCACTCATATTCAGTGAGAGTGGCTTTTTTGTTGTTCTCTGCCTAAGAACACTCCATCTCCTGAATCTGTACATTTTCAATGTCTATGCCTTATCCTGGGAATTCCCTCCCTCCTTGTCTCTACCTTCTGGCTTCTGTCAAACCTTAGTTAAAGTCCTATATTCTAGGAAAAGCTTTTGCCAGTCCCTTTTCTGTATATATCATATATATACACAACTACTTGTATGTTATGTCCTCCTGACTGTCTGTCAATTGCTTTGAGGGTGGGGCTGATTTTGTTTTGTTTTTCTTTTGTCTTTGAATCTCTGGTGAATGGCACATAGTAGGAACTTAGTAGGTGCTTTTTCATGGCCAAAGTGCTACTGCAAAAAACAAACCCTGTGGGATGGAAGAGACTCAAGGATGAAATTCTGAAGACATAAAGGAGACAATTCCAACAAGAAGGGGAAAAATGAAATTTGTCTGAAGAAACCAGTGTGGAACTATAGGGAATTCAATCATCACCTTAGATTTTTAAAAGAAATATATGGAAAATTAAAACAAGGTCAAGGGTGCTAAAGATTAGAATGAATGAAGCCATCAGTGGAAGATAAGAACAAAAAGGATTTAGGAGAGGTGTGTTGTGTGTGTTTGTTAAAAGAGATATTGGGGGGGTAGCTAGGTGACTTGGTAGATGAAGAGCCAGGCCTAGAGATGGAGGTCCTGGGTTCAAATTTGGCTTCAGACATTTCCCTTGCTATGTAACTGGGCAAGTCACTAAACCCCAATTGCCTTGCCCTTACTACTTTCTTCTGCCTTTGAATGGATACTAGTATTGGATATTAGTATTGATTCTAAATCAGAAGGTAAGTATTTTTTTAAAGGAATATTGGGAGAAAAGAGGGGGTCAAAGAAGGGATAGGCACTTTGCATGGGGATAGATGAGACGGTTATAATGTACAACAGAGAAAAGGCAGAATTGCTCAATTCTATTTGATTTTTTTTTTTGAGCCAAGAAGAAATCACACTAACACTGAAATGGCAGGATAAGAAATGTCCATCAGAGACTCTATAATGTGAGATAAGTAAAGAGAACTCAGTTTCCCCTGATGATTTCAAGTTACCTGGCCCATGTAAATTGCAACCTTGAGTACTTGAAGAACTGACATTTTAATTACTGAACCACTGTCAGTAATGTTGAAAAATAATAGAAAATAGAAGTGCCACAAGAATGAAGATGGATAAATATCCCAATTTTTTAAAAAATGGAAGATAAAAGAAACTACAATCTAGACCAATGAACTTGATTTCAGTTCGTAAAAAAATTCTGGAACAGATAATTAAAATGATGGCTGGCAAATATGTAGAAAGGGAATGGGCACTTACAAAGAGTCAGCATGCTTTCATTAATAATAGGTCATGCCAAACTAACCTCATTTTCTTTTCTGACAGGATTAGACTTGTAGATAATGGGAATACAATAGATATAGTTTACCCAGATTTTTAGCAAGACTTTTGATAAAGTATATCATGCTGTACTTATTGATAAAATGAAGAGATATAGATGATATATAATAACATTATATCATAATAATAGTTAGTATTTATATTAGGGCAATTAGTGGCTTAGTGGATAGAGTGCTGAACCTGGAGTCAAGAAGACCTAGTTCAAATCCAGTCTTAGACTCTTAGTAACTGGGCAACATTAGACAAATCACTTAACTTCTATTTGCCTTAATCCAATGGAGAAGGAATTGACAAACCATTCTAGTATCTTTGCCAAGAAAACTCCATGAACACTGGTGTGCTTTAGTCTATGGGAATCACAAAGAGTAGGACAGAACTGAACAAAAATATTTATATATGCCAGGCACCAGGGTAAATGCATTATAATTATCTCATTTGATCCTTATAACAACCCGGGGAAGTAGATCTGCATTTTACAAATGAAGAAACTGAGGCAAATAGAAATTAAATGGCTTGTTCGGGGTCACAGAATTTTCCCCCTTTATTTAAAGATATTTTATTTTCCCAATTACATGTAATAACAATTGTCAACATATATTTTTAAAATTATAAGTTTCAAATTGTTTCCTTCCCTTCTTTCCCTCCTCCCTCTTGGAAATGGTAAGCAATATGATCTGGGTCATACAAATATTATCATGCAAAACATACTTCCATGTTGGTTTTTGTTGAGGTTCCCAGAATTAATAAATGTCTGAGGCGAGATTTGAATTTGTCTTCCTGACTCCAGGACTAGTGTTCTATCCACTGTGCCCTCCTAGCTGACCCAGCTGAATGTGGATTCAGAATTCATGTTAGTAGTTGCTAATGGTTCAATGTCAGGTGGCAGGTTTCCATTTGAGAACTCAGGCATCTCTGTTTGGCCCTATGCTATCTGACATTTTTATCAGTTACATGGAAAAAGGCCTAGATAGCACACCCATCTGATTTCAAGGTGGTGCAAATCTGGGAGGAACAGCTAGCTCATCTGATAAAAGAATTAGGGTCCAGAAGAATTTTGGCAGGATAGAGCTTTGGGTTGAAGATAATAAGTTGAATTCTATTGGGGTTAAATGTAGTCTTATACTTGGGTACCCCCCCCCAAAATTATAAGATGATATAGGGCACTGATTGTCTTCTATGCCTTGCATGCTCTAAACCTTGCCTTTGCCTGGCTTCCTTGAAGACCCAGCTTCAAATGTGACCTCTTGCATTGTTCTCCCAATTAAAAAAAAAAAGCATTTAAGTTACTAACATGACTAGGCACCTACAAATATGATCTTATTTGATTTTTCACAGAAATTCTATGAAGATTATTAAACTCTGGTACTAATATAGTTGAAGAAACTGAGGCAGACAATGGGTTAAGTTACTTGCTCAGGGGTCACATAGCCCAGAACTCTATACACTCTTCCACCTAGCTGCCCCAAATAAGAGTTGATCAGTGTTGTCTTCTCTTTGTCTCATTATAGCTATAATCCTTATTGTTGTTGCTCAGTCTTGTCTAACTCTTTGTAACTCCATTTGGGATTTTCTTGGCAAAGATCCTGGAGTGGATTCCATTTCCTTCTCCAGCTCATTTTACAGATTAGAAACTGAGGCAAACAGAATTAAGTGACTTGCCCAGCGTCACATAGCTAGTAGGTGCCCAAGGTCAGATTTGAACTCAGGTAGATGAGGCCTGGCCCTCTATCAACTGTGCCAATATCAATGGCCAATTACATTTAGGTCCTCTCATATCACTGATTAGCACTCCAATATCATTTAACCAACTGACAGCAATTAATTTTTACAAAGAGGCTAGTAAGGGTTTGAGGACAGATTTGAACTCACAAAGTTGAGTCTTCCTGACTCCAGGTCAGGCTCTTTATCTGCTATGCCATTTAGTTGACCCTAGTGGAAATTACATTGAGGTAAATTTAGTCTTGAAGACACAAAAAACTTGCTATCATTTAGAGCTCTCCAACAGTGGAATATGCTGCCATATATAGTGCATATGTCCACTATATATGGCATGTATAATGCAATCACTACATATGGCATGACTAACATACATACAATGCTCCCAATGATGATTTTTTTCTTCTTTTGGGATTTTCAAGAAAAGTCTGAATGATCTGTCAAAAGTTAATGTATCATTTTCCCAATTATCTTTACTTGAACATGTGTGCTGAAAATTGTGTCTGTGTGCCAAGAAAATGGGTATAAAAATAAACACCAAGCCTGGGCATGGCAAAGCAGTCACCAGATGCAAAGCTTGCCCCTGGCTGATTTATATGCACAGCTGTCTTCTATTTTTTATTTTCACCGACCTGTTCCACTTGCCGAGAACCCCTGGAGCCACAAGTGGGGCTGGACCCCGGCCCATGGCAGACTACTTCTCAGGTATAAAATAGTGGGGATTCCTTTTGTGTATGGGTTAGACTAGAAGGCTACATGGGTCTCTTTCAACTCTCGAATTCTGTGACTGAATACACACTTTTGAACTACCTCTACTAGTTCATGAGAAAGTACTAATTTCTGCTGGAATTATGCCATGGTAGAGCAAAAAGGACATTAAATTTTGAGTCAGAAAAAGAGGGTTCAAATTCTGGCTCTGTTCCTTGTGCAGCCTTGGACAAGTAACCAATCTTGTGGAACCATCATTTTCTCATCATGAAAATGAGGAGTTTGAAGTACATTTCAACTCAAACTCAAAAATCCTGTTATTAAGACAAAATCCTAGTCACTCAATAGAGGTCAAATACATAAATCAGGAGGTCAAGAAAAGTATGAATATTTAGATAGACTCACCCATGACTGACTGATGAAAAGCCATGAGCAGAGGATGCTGATTTCAGGTCAATTATATAGCCTAGAGTCTAGTACCTGTGGATTTTAAAAATATTGTGGTGAGGGTGGGAATGCATCGCCCAGGATGCCCCAGGGATTCCTTCCTCCCTACCTCCTGGTGTGTGATTGGTCTTGAATGGACCAATCTCGTGCTAGGGAGGGGCCATGCCTCCTACTTCCAGGCACTGGATTTGTCTATATAAGGACCAATCCCTTGCCAAGGAGGGACCTTTGAATCTGACTAGATTCAGGGTTGGGGGCGGGGGAATAGTCAATTTCAGGGTAGGGGAATTCCAGTGTCTTTTCTTTAAAATAAAGTTTTGTTGAAATCAAAAGGATAGAGCTTTCTTTCAGCATTACATACCCAAGGGATCTTCTAGGAAAGCTAGGGCAAGAGACAGAATGACTTAGCCAATCTTGGCCATTAGAGGACATTAGCTTTTTAAGGGGAAAATTTCATTTGAAATTTGATATTGCTATCTTTTATTCTTACATCTACCTCATTTCCAAACATATCCCTCTCTTAACCCACTCTTATAGTTACATCTCTTATAAGAAATTATCTTTAAAAAAACAGGTCAGCAAAGCAAACCATCAAATCTAACATTCTATGCAATGGTCCACATCCAATAGCCATTATTGCAAAGCAAGAAAAGTGTCTACTCTTAATTCCTTTTTGGAGACTAGTATGGCCATTATAATGTCACAGCATTCAGGTTTCATTGTTCTCTTGGTCTTTCTATGTATGTTGCTATCTTGATGATGTACATTGTTTTTCTCATTACACTCACTTTGTTTTGCATCACTTCATTTACCTTCCCAAGCTTGTCGGTATTCTTAAATCATAATTTCCTATGGCATGGTAATATTTCACTATATTCACCAACCATGATTTTTAGCCATTCTCCAGTTAATAGACGTCTACTTGATTACAATTCTTTGCTACTACAAAAAGTACTACTACAATATTTTGGTATATATAAAATCTTTTTTTCCTTAACTTTTACCTTCTGTCTGTAGAATCAATACTGCCTTTTGATTCGAAAGCAAAAGAGAGGTAATGGCTAGGCAATGGAATTTAAGTGGCTTGCCCAAGGTTACATAAGTAGGATATGTTTGAGGCTGGATTTGAACCCAGGATCTTTTGTCTCTTTATCTACTGTGCCACTTATCTGCCCTCTATCTAAAGGCTTTTTAAAAAAAAGAATTGTCTTTCTTTGTGCATACAGCTAATAGTGGTATTTCCAGATCAAAGAGTATGGACATTTTAAAGACTTCAGCTCTTAAACATACTTTTGTCTGCATCTGTCCAAATTCTAATTAATTCCTCTCAAACAAGGATAGAAATCCTACAGAATAGCTTCAACTTCATTGATAAAGTGCACTTTTTATAAAGATATTTGAAGGCAAAAGCAGTTTAGTTTAATTTGGTTCATAGTAGCTATGTCAAGAATCATAAATATGAAAGAATTAAGCTTGTCCCTGAAAAAAAATTCAGTGGAGGAAAAAATTCAGAGTTAGTAGGAATCGTCTAGACCAAAAGGGAACTGGAGTTGGAGCTGTGGTCTGCAGTCGACCCCTCAAGCTTACCTTGGCCTAATCCCAACCTAATGTGGTCTGAATAAGACAGAAATGGCCACTGAGACCCAGGATGGTAGGTGGGGAGGGAGGGCTCCTTTGAGACAGACTTCGGAAATTAGACTTCCTCGTTTTCTGTAGTGGAATTTGTCCTTTGGAAGTGCTACTTTTCCAAGATTCCTCTGTCTTGCCAAGAATTACTGGAGCTAAGCAGCCACATGCCTTTGAACAGGTGCCCAAGTTGAGAAAGGAAGGACCACAAAAAAATATAGTATATGTGATTGAGAGCCGTCACCACTTGGGCTGGAGGGAGAATCAGTAGGGCAATTTTGTCTTGAAGAGGAATGTAGGGACTCAAGAGTTGGCAGCCAGAGAGGAGTCCTTATAGACATTCCATGGTCGTGTTTTGAGATCCAGAAATGTTAGGGTAGTGAGTGGCATTACTGATTTGAACAGGATTCATCAGATCTTGTGTAAACCTTGGCTCATTCTCTGACATGATTATGGGCAGATTGGAGGAAATGATGAGGGTGGTGGTTGCCTCTGGTGTTTTCTTACTCCAAACGATGGATAACTGTAACTGGAGAAGAAAACTTGTTCTGGTGGAGAAAGATTTGGATGCAATTTACAGTGAGGTTAGAGTTTCTGGCCAAAGGAGGTATCAGTTTCATAGTAATTTCCCTAAATTTATTCTACTCAGTTTATTAAATTAAGTATAAAAGAGACAGAGATGTGACCAAGAGGTGACCTGTGAACATGAGAGATAGAATGTAGACTTTATTCCTGTAAGTATTGATGGAGATTAAAGAAAGGGTGGTTTCTTTGACCTTTAATTGGGTTAACTATGATTTCTGTTGTAGATTAAGACTACTTTCAAGTAGAACACAAAATCTGAATAAGAGAATCTAATTGTTTGGTAAATTATAGGACAAAATTCAGAAGTAAAAAATACCCAACAATGGGGTAAGATGAGAAGAACCCTGGATTTGGATTCTGAGGACTGGGGTTCAAATCTAGCTTCTGCCTCTTATTACATGGGTGGCCCTGAGCAAGTCACTTAAAACTTCCGGCCTCAGTTTCCTCAATTATAAAATAAACAGATTAGACTAGATAGTTTTTCAGCTCTAAATCCAGGATACAATTCCTCATCCAGAATTTCACATATTTTAAGATATCTGATTTTGAAGTCAGAGGATCTGATTCATGCTAGATAACCAGCTATGTAACATTGGGCAGTTCACTAAATCTCTTTTGCTCTCTGTTTCCTTTTCTGTAAAATGATGTTGAAGTCCCTTCTAGATCTAAATTAATGATTATGTGTCTCCTACTAATGTAACTTTGGGTAAGTTATTAAACCTCCCTGGGTCTTAGTTTCCTCAAATTTAAAATCGTGAGGTTAGATTAAATCACTTCTAAAGTCTCTTTCAATTCTAGAGCTGAACCTATAATCCTAGGTTTCATCTTTCCAGTTAGATTACAAACTCATATGAAGTAGTGTCCCTTTGGAAACGGTTATTGTTTCTGTATTATTAAGTATTTTATAATTGGAAACCTAGAGTAATATAATTCAAGAAAAGTTCCTCCCCTTGGAGAGAAGTCACCTGAATCAATTATCAGAGAGAACCTAGGAGAGTGAACAGGGTTGGTTTACTTGATCAATCTCTGAACTGAGAGTATGTCAGTCACCAAAACTCCTCAGATGAGCCAAGAATTAGAGATGTTTCTCAGAGTAAGAAACAGAAATTTAATGAGAACGATTTCAAACTTTGAAACAGAAAGAAATAATAGTTTGATGCTGACTGCTGTTTCAGATATTGATGGTACACAGGGATAGACATGATCTCTAAAGGGTTTGGTACAGATGTTAACCCATATCAGTGTAGGATCTTTAGAAAAGCATTGAATTCAGATTCAGAGAACATGGGGTTATATCTTGGCTCTCCTGCTCCCAAGCTTTGTGACCTTGGAAAAGTCATTTGACTTCTCTGAACCTTAGTTTCTTCCTTATTAACTAGAAACAACAATAGTCTTCTGACTCCTCAGGGTAGCTATAAAAAACAAATGATGTATAGGATATTTTTTAAACATTCTTTGTTCCTTTAACCAGTCCTCATCTGGTATGAACTGAAGGTTTTCTAGGATTCTGCTTGTTCTCCTCTGTATACTCTTTGACTTATCAGTATCTTTTCTAAACTCATTTTCATGTTTTTGAATTTTCCTTTTCCTTTGTTTTCTAGTAAAATTCCTTTGAAAAATGCAAATTTCATCTTATAATAATTAATCTTTTCAATAAAATGCTTTATAAGTTACAAAGCTCTTTCCTCACTGCTATCCTGTGAAGTAAGAAGTGTAAATTTTATCCTTATTTTATAGTTGAAGAAACTGAGTTTCAGAGAAGTCAAGGGTCTTCCCCCAAGATCACACAGCCTATAACTATCTGAATTAGGACTTGAATCCTGTCCTCTGACTCTTAAGTTGAAAGTGGTCTTTTATAAATGATTATGGAATGCCATAGATCAGATTCCTCCATCTGGCAGAGTTGGACTAGATGATCTTTAAAGTCCCTTTAAAACTTTCTGACTATGTGATCCCAAGTGGGGGTGGGGTAGGGATTTATTTCCAACTACCCTTGGAAAGAAAGGGAATTCTGAAGGTCACAAGAGACCAATTTGGGGTAGGTGGAGGCATGAATGAAACAAGTAGAGCTAAGATGGTTAGAGAAGTGAAAATTCAGGGTAAAGAAATTAGGGAACAGTTCTGATTTAAAACATAACCATTTGAAATCTGGAATTATACTCAGGGAGTTATAAAGCTGTGTATACCTGTAGACCCAGCAATACCACTGTTGGATCTATTTCCCAATATGATCAGGGGGAAAGGAAAAGAATTTATATATTCTAAAATGTTTATAGCAGCTCTCTTTATGGTGGCAAGGAACTAGAAATTGAGGGGATGCCCATCAATTGGGGAACGGCTGAACAAGTTGTGGCATATGATTGTGATGGGATAATACTGCACCATAATAAATGATGAACAGGTATTTAATTTTTTAACTTAAAAAATTTAATTCAATTTAATTTGAAATTTTAAAAATGAAACAGCCCCCCCCCAAACAAGCATGGAAGGACCTATATGAAATTATGAAAAGTAAAAGGAGTAGAACTAAGAGGACACTATATACAGACAGAATTAATATTTGAAGAATAACTTGTAGGACTCCTTTCAGAGAAAGAACTGATAAATAGCAAATGAAGATATAAAAAGAAATAAAGCATAAAACATTTTTTCAGTAACCCAAGTTCACACCCTCAGAATAATCTTCAGTTCTTTACTTTCCCTCACTCTACATAGTCAATCAATTGCCAAGTCTTGTCAATTCTTCCTCCACAATATCTCTTCCCACTTGTCCCACTCCTCTCCAATCACATGGTCATTGCATTTGTTCAGGACCAAAAACCTTCTAAGTTTTCTCCCTCCCTGAAGTCTCTTTTTTCTCTAATCCATGCAGCTGGCACAATGATATCCCTAAAACACAAGCCTGAAAGTTTTAATGGTTCCCTACTGCCTTATGATAAAAGAAAACTTTTCTAGTTGACACATAAAGTCCATCAAAAACTGACTATAAGCATACATTCCGGACTGATTATGCATCATTCCTCTTCATGTATTCTGGGGTCTAGCCAAAATGACTTACTGATTTTCATATATGACATTCTGTCAAGCTGTCCTCCATGCCTAGAATAAATTTGATTCTCAATCTAGCTTCTAAGTATCCCTATTTTCCTTCAAAACTCAGACAAGAACCATCTCCTGAATGCTACAGTCTGCTCTAAACCCAAGTTACCTTGCATTTATTTTTTAGGTACATATTCGCTCCCCAAATAAACTCTGTTAGGGCAAGGACTTTTCCATTTCAATGTTTGTATGCCCAGTTCCTAACCAGGACCTGGCACATAGCAAGTACTTAATAAATGATTTATCGACTAATGAATCCCTTCTTACCTGCAGTTTTCTTCTGACACTAGAAAATTATTATGAACATAGTAGATGTTGAATAACTAAATGTTGAATGAATTAAATGACTTGATTAAGTGGAGTTAGTGGACTGGCATAGGTCCTTATTTATGCATCTTTGGGAAAGTCTCTCTAAACCATAATTTTATTTCAGAATTGGATAGGGAAGGGGTAAGGAGGGAAATAATAGGCAATACTTAACTTTAGCATCCTTGATCAATTCTCTGTTCACTCTTAATCTCTAAATCCATCTCTAGGGATTCCCCCATTTCCTCTTTCCTCACTGCAATCCTGTGAAGTAAGAAGTGTAAATTTTACTTTTTCTTACCTGTACTGGCACTTTACCTCACCAGGGTTGGCAGAATAAACAGCCCCAAAGTGCTTTAAAATACTAGGGTAGAAGCCATTACCTTATGTACATGCAAAGTGTGAGTGAGCAATGGTGAAAAGCAGACATGTCAGCATCTCACTACTAGTGTTTGGAAAATCATAACACATAACATATGGGCCTTTTCTTTTGAAAGCCATCAATTGGGTAGTAGTCCATGTGCTCCTATTATATATTTTAATCTTATTGGAGTAGGCATTTTTCAAATTAGCAGAAACCTTTGAGAAGAAATGAACCTCCTTCCATATGCTATGTACAAAGTGATATCATAGGGAGAGGGCTGAGCTTCCTCCCTTTATTCCCCTCAAAACATTTAATTTATCATACTCCTTCCCAGACCTATTCTCAGGTATCCTGCCTCCTCTTGAACTTAATGTCCAACTTACCAACGTAACCTTACTCCCTTTCTTTCCTTCTCTGTGACCCCCTTGCTAAGAGGGGAGTTTCAGCTGCTGTTTCTAGATGCCTAACATCTTCCCTCCCTGACTCTTTTCTTTCTGAGAAAGAAGGGAGAATTAAGATAAAGCAGCGAGGAGAGCAAATTGCATTTAAAGGAATTTGCTCCTTGCTACTCCTTACCAATCCCTAAAACTATTTCATTTCCTTTGATCTTAACTATACTGCCCAATGCTACCTCTCCATCCACTGACTGTCCCCATCAGTGCCTCATCTCTACAAGGGTGATACTGTTTCTGTATCCCTTTCATTGTCCAAGCTATCAGATGTAAAGAGATCAGCCTCAATTCTAAGGTCCTTCAGAAGATTGCCTCAAATTGGACATCCTTAACATGTCTTCCCCACCAGTAGCTAGCATTCCTACTTATATCCTTTTTCATTGCTTGGTTCAGGTCCAAATCTAAGCCTTCTCTTATATTTCATCCCATACTGGAAGCATTGTCTTCTTGGAGAAAGTATGGAGGGAGACAACTAGAATAGCAAAGATCTTAGGTCCAAATAAGTCATAGGAGAGTAAAGCTGAAAGAACAGATCTCCATTTACACCATGAAAAAATGAGGTACAGGTGGGGCATGGAGAAGATTATCTTCAAGTATTCAAAGGGTCATCATGTGGCAGCAAGACTAAATGGTTCTATCTGGCCCGAGAAGGCAGGACAGGAAGTGATAGGAAGAAGTTGCAAGGAGGTAAGACAATGCCAGAGAAAGCTCCCTAAGCATTAGATTACTCAAAGATAGAATAATTGGTTTGAGTATGTGATAGGTTTGCCTTCATTGGAGATCTTTGAGCAAAGTCTCGACTACCATTTGTTGGGTATGTTATAGTAAGAATTTCTTTCAACAATGGGAGGTACTAGATGGGAGCTGAAATCCAGCCAACTCTTAAATTCTGTAATTCAGATTTCCAGATTCCTCCTTTCCTCATTTAACTGATAACTTACAAGGTAGTGAGAGAAACATTAAAGATCTAATGTCAAACAAGTAGTCAGCAATGATTTCTTATGCGTCAGACACTGTTCTAGATGCCAGAAATACAAAGACAAAACAATAAGGTAGAACAGGTTAATTTTTACCATGGAAAGATTTACATGAAATTATGAAGAGTGCAATAGGCAGAACCAAGAGCATATTATGTAAAGCAACAGAAATATTGATTGAAGAATGACTTGTGTATGTCCACCTCCAGAGAAAGAACTGATAAATAGAAATAGATACAGTTTTATGTATACAGATATCTTTTTGCCAAATGATGCCTTCTGAGGGAGTGGGGGGGGGGGGGAGAGGGAATTACCTGGAAACTTTACCATAACAAATAAATTTAAAATAAAAAAAAAGCCTGCCCTCAAGGAGTTTGCAGTTTTTTCCACAGGAGACATATATATATATAAATGAAGGCTTTGACAAAATATGAATGAAACAAATATGTGGTAATTTTGTTTCCTTCATTGTTGAGGCATTCAGGAATTTCCAGAATAGTGTTACTTTACATCCTTAGGCTACTGTCATGGACATTTTTTTCTTTTTTTGCTTTGTTAACTAGAGAGTAGGGTGTCAGATTACTTTATCTTATCACCCATCTATCAGTCTTCTAAGGCTCTCCATCATTTCCTGTGAAGAATAAGGATGGGAGAGAAGTGAGCTCAAGAAATAAAGAGTAAGAATAATGATAACCTGATAACACATGCATCATATATGTGTATATATATATTTACATATCTACCTACATAAAGATATATCACTTTTTGGCCTATGAAGCACTTTCCTCCCAACAACTCTGGGTGTCTGTTGCTGGGTACAAAGCAGGGACATCAGATCTTTAATGCTTCTCCAGGTCTTTCCTGATTGTGAGGCTCAAACTCATCACTGACCACTCTCAGAGGGGTAGGGCATGCTCAGAACCCAAGAAGCTTAGCAGATTGACCAGGCATACCACATGTTCATTTTAAGCATTTTTCATTTGGGGCAAGTAGGTGGCTCAGCAGATTGAAAGCCAGGCCTAGAGATGAGAGGTCCTGGGTTCAAATCCAGACTCAGACACCTAACTGTGCTACTTGGGCAAGTCACTTAACTCCCATTGCCTAATCCTCTGTATTGAGTCTAAGATGGAAGGTAAGGGTTTAAAAAAAATTTTTAAGAGGCTCTCATTGCCTAAATTATAGGTAAACTGGTAAGGGGCTTGGACTGTGTCATAGCCCTAATAGAGTAGGATGACCTATTCCTGAAGAAGTGATTTGAAATAATGTTTGAAGAGATGTCTGGGGATCCCCATAGGACACAGAGTAGTGTGATGCTAAGCATGAAGCTGGGGGAAATGCCCTTGGAGATTAAGTGAATGATTTCCGATAGAGGAGTGCCATGTGAACTTGGAGAACATAGTCTTGAGTGAGATTCTTCACTGATGGCATTGAGTCCTAGGGTGACCTGCCTCCAATAATCTAGTCGCTATGTTTGTCCAGCTGGATGAAAGACTGCAATAATAGAGAGAGTTAGCACATGATCCAAAGGTTTGGCATGAGTTCAGGAATGGGCAACCAAGCCCAAAGTGCCTACAGCTGAGATCCAATTGGCATGGCCAGACATTCTAGCAGGCAGCGTAAAGCAAGCCACAGCCTGTACTTGTGGTGTGGAAGTCCAGGTCCGCTGGTCTGCCAGCGTTGCAAAGACTGGCTCCAGAAGGGAAAAAACTGGTAGAGAGGAAGCAATAGAAATAGTTACAATAGATCAGATAGAGACCTTAAGTCTCTAGAGTAGGGTCATGCTTTTGACATGGGGGTCCAGAACACTTGGTCTGTTGTTTTTTTTTTGGTTTGTTTAAATTCTTTTTTTTTTCTGTCTTAGTAACAACAAGACAGAAGGGCCAGGGCCAGGCAAATGAGGTTAAGGGACTTGCCCAGGGTCACATAGCTAGGAACTGTATGAGGTTGGATTTAAACCCAGGTCATCCCAACTCCAAGCCTGGTGCCTACCAGACTCACTTGGTCCATTGTTGGAAGTTGTATTAACTCCACTTTAAAAAGAGGTGAGAGCAATAACCCATACTCCAAACTAGGGTTAAAGGGATGGGACTGAGACAGCCCCTTTGATTCTTCTAAAACTGCAACTGCAGAACTGTTGCAACTGCAACAGAAGACAGGTGTGGTGTGAGAAAAAGCAAATCATTCCTTATTTAGGAAGAAGGTTATTGGGGGAGGCTTGAAATGTGAAAGTGAGGAAGGAATTCTGATGAGACCTAGGAAAAAAGATATGGGGAGAGCTGGACTGAATCTCCCTAGCTTTCAGGCTCCTGGGGGAAAGATAATATGAAAGAAACCCAGTAGAAAGAGGCTGGGGATGGTGCTGGACCAAAAAGCCCTCCAGGAGTCTGTCCTCACCTTTACTTCTGGTATGATGATGCTTAGTTATGGCTCTTTCTCTGAGGTCAGTGAGAGAGATATGATCCCCATTCGGCCCCAGGGAGAACAAGAAGATGAGAGAATAGATAATAACAAAGGTTAAGGTTGTCAGGAAAGAAGCAAGAGCTACATGCACAAGGATGTGGTAACATGAAATTTTCTCCAATTCTCTGAGCCTCTTTAAGCCTTTCCAATTTCCATAGATCTGTGTGTGTTTGTTTGTACGCCAGGTTGTTTTGAGGGAGGGGGGTTTCGAGAATATTTTGTACCAACTTTTCTTGTTGTTCAGTCAATTTAATCATGTCTGACTTTTTGTGACCCCATGGACCATACTGTTCATGGGATTTTAGTGTCAAAGATACTATAATGAGGTAGTGAGTAGTCTCAGTTCTTGTGTTGGTCATGCTGGAGTTTGGAAACTAGCATGAATGTGGTGATGGAAGGAAAGAGAATGGGTAGAGAACATAAAAGCTGATTTCATGAATTGCTAAGATTGGGTCCTAGAAACACTGAAGAGAGTAACTGAGGAGTGGGGAGAATTCATTACTGGAAAAAGAAGTACGTGAATTGAAATTGTGAGGGATGGGTGAGTGTGGAGTTAGGTATCCTTAGTTGTGCCTCTAAGAAGGGACAACACCTGGGAGTCTGGAACCTAGAGCTTTCTCACAAAGTCCTATTTAAAAGAATCGGCAGCAAGGTGGCTCAGTATAAGGACATGATC
This sequence comes from Monodelphis domestica, assembly GCF_027887165.1. Lineage (NCBI taxonomy): Eukaryota > Metazoa > Chordata > Mammalia > Didelphimorphia > Didelphidae > Monodelphis > Monodelphis domestica. Next base: position 160,031,477 of record NC_077228.1, on the reverse strand, counting down.
ATGTTTTAAATGTATTTTTTAAAGGTTATCTAAACCCTGTGATTTTTTATGAAGTTTAAATCTCTTTTACTGAGTTAAGATGCTGGGATGAAGGAATTTCAGCAGTGAACCAACAGAGTGGTGGTGCATTCTAATGGTGGAGGCTTCCAAATTAAGAAACTGAGGGTTCCAATTCAAGAGGTACAGCCAAACCCTTGAGAGAGATTTACACTTGAGAGTAGAAGAGAGCTTGTTTCTCACCTTAAAGAGGAGACAACTATCTAACTAGGGGCAGCAACACAATGCAGACAAATAGATGTGGAAAGACAATCATCCAAGAAGAGAACTAGCTTCAAGGAGCAAGAATTCTTATATCAAGAGAATTCTTGCTATGGACTCAAGTGTGTAGATAGAATTTGTTCCCCAGGACTCTCTTACTCAGCATCCCATTTGCGAGCTCACATTGAATGTGAACATTGCGAGCATATGTAGTATAAAGTTTTGGTGTTACTCCACCCCTCTCTCTCTTCTTCCCAGAATGTGGCTGTGGAGGCTGGGGGGAGAGCTTGGCAGGAAAGTTTGCTCACATGGCCATACTTAAGTTTTATACTTCTATTTTTTTCTTCTACTTCAATGATTACTAATAATCTTATAAAATATAATACTTGAAGTTATTGATATTAATTTAAATCTTACACAAGAAAGGACTTTCATGCTTTACATCCTTGGTACACATGTATCCTACAGGTGTGCCTCAATACCACTGTACTGTTAAATATGAGCCCACCTTTCCCATAGACCTATGTGTATTGATTTGTACCCCAGGTTGGTTTTTTTTTTTGAGAGAATAATTTATACCAATTATTCTTGTTCAGTCAATTCAGTCATGTCTGACTCTTTGTGGCTCCATGGACCATACTGTTCATGGGGCTTTGTTGTCAAAGATACGATCATGATTAGCCATTTCCTTTTCCAGTGGATTAAGGAAAATGGAAGTTAAAGAATCACATAGCTATTAAGTATCTGAGGTTGAATATGACCCCAGGTCTTCCTGACTTCAGGCTGACCACTCTATCCACTGTGTCATCTAGGTACCTATTCTTACCTCTTAGCAAATACCTTTTTGCCAAATGTTAATTGAGGCAGCTGATTATTAAGAGACAGTCCAATGGTGGAAGCTCATGAACAACAGTACTAGTCAATTCCAATAAACATTTATTAAGTGTCTATTATTGCTGGGCACTGTACTAAGCACTGGGAATACAATAAATAAAAAGGAAGATAATGCCTTCCCCCATGAAGCTTACAAACTAAAAGAAGGAGAAAACACCCAATAAGAGACGGGAAACAGGAGAAAGAAATCAGGGAGCACTCAGTACAGGGGAATCTTATTTCATGGAGTCCAAGCTAAACAGCAGGTGCAAAGTGGAAAAACCTAGAATTAGTACTAGAAATTTTGTTCTCCTTAGAACTATTCCTAGAACTTTGAGAAATCATAATCAATCTGCCTTTGGGTATTTGGCCAACCAATGCAAGTATGAATTGGGGAATTTCATGGTTTCCTTTTCACAATTCAGCCAACAACCTTTCCTGTCTAGCTTTATCTCAATCTCATTATTCCCCTACACACATTGATACTTGAATCAAACTGGAATCCTTTCTGCCATCTGAACACGCTCAATCCAATGCCTACCTCAATAAAGCTGCCACCAACTTGAAAGGATAAAGGAACAACAACAGCTCATCAAAAAGAATGGAGACACAGAGCTACATCTCCCATTTCCAGCTTATTTTGATCCTTGGTATTATCTGTTTCAACAACAATTTTACTTTGGGAACTTTTCAACATTGGGATCTTGCAGAATACCAAGAACATTATGCCCCTTTCTCATAAAATCTTGAGAATTTTATTTCCCTTAGCTTTTGTTTTACTCACTCAAAATGGACATTATTGGCATATTGTTCCTTGGAATGCCTCTGGCTCCTATCTCAGATTGATTGCCCACCTTCTGGTTCCTGGCCCTTCACATAGTACATAGCCTCTTCCTTTCAGGTACTGAGGTATCTTCACCAATGGTATGTAACTTATAACCTATATCTGGGTCCCATTTCCTTATATCTAGCCTAAGCCTATAACTTTCCTAGATGATACCTGAAATATCATACTTGCCAATATTTCATTCTCTGTTGTTGCATCCATAGTCACCACATGCCTCAGGTAACTGACTAGTCTCTCCCATTAAATCCTAGACAAGCTACCATCTATGTCAATGGACATAACTCACCCTCACCCTCTTTCTCAGTCATGGACAAAATTATTCATCTATTGCATATTCATTGATAATGAGTCTATAATTCTTTTTCTCTGCCTTCCTTTCCCTAGTTTTAGCTTCAGGGTCATTTTAATTTTATAGAAAGAATTAGAGAGGAAATTCTCTTTTTTATTTTTGAAAACTGCTCTACAACATTGGGATAATTTGTTTTTGTTTTACATCTTTGATAAAAATCACTAAAGAATCCAATGTGGTCTGTTTTATTTTTTATTTTTTTACTCTTACCTTCTGTCTTAGAATTGTTGTTAGTATCAGTTCCAAAACAGAAAAGCAGTAAGAGGCTAGGTAATTGGAGTTAGGTGACTTGCCCAGGATCACACAGCTAGGAAGTGTCTGAGGCCAAATTTTAATCCAGGATGGTCTGTCTCCAAGCCTGGTTCCTTATCCATGGAGTCATCCCTCACTCTGGTTATTTTTTAAAGTAGCTATTCACTAATGTCCTTTATTATATTGGTTTAACTATTATCTTAATAGAGGATTCTAATGTTTTATATAAACATCATTAACATTTTCAGTTTTGGTTGGAGCTTTGCAATGGAGTGCAATACTGGAATTTAACTTCCCATATAAGAAAAAACAATTGGATGGGACAGCTAGGTGACACAGTGGATAGAATTCTAAGGCTGCAGTTGGAAGATCTTGGGTTCAAAATTGCCTTCTGACACTTCCTAGCTATATGGACATAGGCAAGCCACTTAACCCCAATTGCCTAACCCTTACTACTCTTCTCTTTTTGAATTGTTGAAGAAGCAGGAGGAGGAGGAGAAGGTGAGAAGTAGTTGATGCCCCATAAATTTTGTTCTATGGTCACAAAGACATTGCATGATATCATTTGGAGCAAGAAAGGGCCTTTGAATTATTGAGAAATACAATTAGCTAGCCCTAAAGGGCAATGTGTATAAGGAACATGTTGTTTGTGCTCAATGTAGCAAAGAAAAGTTTTGCCAACTTATTCTTCATGCTTAGTGTATATATAAGTATCAGCACATAGTTGGAACTAGTCTAGCTTGATTTTTTGCTTTCTGGAGGAAGACAATAAAAACACAAGCCAGTAGTGACTGATCATAAATTTCATCAGGTATGCATTGGCATATCTAACAAGGAACTACTGTTGAGGTGTTATGGGAAAAAAATATTTTTCAGCATATGACTTCCTAGCTAAAACTCAGTCTGATCAAGATAGAAACTCTGAAAGCAAATTGCTAAATTGGCCTTTGCAGCAATTAAGAAATCTAGACCTACACTTTACCATCTTCATAGAGACCTATAGCCTTAACATTTTGTGGAATTTTGTAAAATAGGCTAGAGACCTTAAAAATCCAAGCAGAAATCTCAATGGAGTTTACATATGGCGCGTCTAACACATACATACAATGCTCCCAGTGATGATGTCACAGGTTTTATTTTATACTTGCTAATGTTTGGAAGAGAGGCACATTCGCCTTGACTTCTGCTTTGGAGTTGAAGAAAATGGAAGAATGTATGACCAGTATGTGTTTCTGTCAAAAGGAAGGCTGAAATAGGCAACATCAAGCTGAGGCCTCAGCTCAAAAAAAAAAAAAATCTCTAATAGAAGCAAATAGTTGTACAATAATCAAGTCAATTGTCAAGATCTTCATATAGGTGACAAAGGTCCAATGAGGATCCTTGGTGTACATGGCACAAACAGAATAGTAAATTAATAGAAAGCCCTGCCATGTCAGAGAGAGACGGGAAAACTTGTCAATTTACCAAAATTCCCAAAAATGGTAGGGACCCTACAAAGTCATTGGAGAGTTATAATGACCACTTGGCTAATTGAGTTAAAAAAAACAATAGAGAGCTTTACTGCCTACTTCAAAGAGACTAACAGAATTAGGTAATAGCTCAGAAAATTATGATTCTGATAAGGATACAATTATCTACTGGTACTCTTTAAAAAATCAGAGAACTCAACCAAATATATCTCAGTCACAGAAGTTCCTCATAGGAGAATGTCATTCAAGCCTGAGCAAACTGTCAACGACCTCAGATTTAGGGCTAAAAGATATTAGTAATTAATCATCAGGATGCTGAGGTCAAGGTAGAAGTGACCATTAATTAGGCCAGATATCTTCTTGGTAATCCTCCCAAATAGTTAGGTTGTTTCTTATATAGCCAGACACAATTTTAAAAAAAATCCTTAGATCCCATCTTAGAATTAATACTGTGTATTGGTTTCAAGGCAAAAGAGTGGTAAGGACTAAGTGACTTGCCCAGGGTCACATAGCTAGGAAGTATATGAGAATAGGTTTGAACCCAGATCCTCCTGACTCTAGACTTGCTTCTAGCTGCTACCCCCCAATATAAGTTTTGATAAAGTATCTATAATATGTGCTTTGTATCTTTGAATGTCACTATAATACATTTAATGTGTTTATCTTTACCACAAATTGTTGCTATTTAAAATAAATGAGGGGTTTTTTGAGGGGGAGGAGCTTGTTAAAGGTAATGTCGATATTTATATTGATATACAGCATTTGTTATGTACTGTTCATATTTGTTTCTGTGGAATGTATTATTGTAATATGTGCATATGCCATCTTGCTACATGTAAGGTATATATTTGGGTTTCATTATGCAGAATAGAATTTTTATCTTGAATTTTATTCCTCATGGATTCCACATTCTCTATATTGTATATTTTTTCTGCCATGTTCTTTATTTTGTACATTTTTATTTATCTATTGGTCTTGGGTTTTTGTTGTTGTCATTTTTTACCAATGACAGCTCTTAGTACAGATGGCAGATTTTTCTTCATTGACACTAGATTCTCTTTCATTTCCTTTAAAACATTTAAAAATCCAACTTGATGATTATTTTATTGTAGACCACATCTTTATAGTTATATGATTCAGAAGAAAAGGAGATGATACATGATTCCACAATCCTTATTGCTTATAGAATTTCTTAAAAGGATTTGAATCAGGAGAAGAGAATTCCACCTCAAAAACATTCTCTAATAAGGTGCTCCTATGTATGTAAATTCAGAATTATATAAGACTCTCTATGGGCCCTTGTTATTTCTTCCTCTTCTCTCTGGGTGATGCCATCAGCTCCTATGGATTAAAATATCAACACTATGGATGAGAATCCTAGATCTATATAGCTAGCCCTCATCTCTATAAAGAGCCCCATTCCTATTTCATCAACTGCTTGCTGGAGATCTCCACTTAGATGACCCAGAACCCTCCCAAATTCAGGATGTCCAAAATAGAATTCAGTAACTTCCTCTTATATCTCATCTTTCTTCCCAACTGCCCAGTTTCTATCAAGTAAACCACCAGCCTTCTAGTCACTCAGGTTCAAAAACTTAGTTACAATTCTATTCCTTCCCTCATCTTTCCCCTATGCCCATGTCCAGTTAGTGATCAAGTCTTGGCAGTAGTACCTCCACAGCATCTCTGAAATCCAGATCCTTCTCTCCATTCACAGAACTGCCATCTTAGTTCAGGATTCTATTGCCTCTGACCTAGGATATTGCAAGAAATTTCTAATTAGTTCCCACTTTCTCCCATATATATATAGTGGCCAAATCAATATTCCCAAACAGAGATCTAAATATGCTACTCAACTCAATGTGATTTTATTAGCATGAGGAATAGAAATTTCCTCTCCCCCGTAATTCAGCACTACTTGGTCATTTATGTAGTCTTAGTGAGTTACCCAGGACTTTGAAGTCAAATGCCTCACCTATAGTCATAGAGTCAGTATGTGTGAGATGCAGCACTCAAACCCTAGTTCTTCCTGATTCCGAGGCTGGTCCTCTATCCATTCTACTATCTCCTGTGACAATTTAGGTCAATATTCCACATGCATCAGTTGGAGAATCACAACTTCACACTCAGTTATCTCTTCCTACCCAGCCTTTTCTACTAATCTTAATATTATACATTTATAAATCAATTTAAAATGTGTGAAATATTTCCCTTACAACTCTGTATATTAGATAGCATGAATATTGTGTCTATTTTATAGATAAGGAAACTGAGGCTCAGAGAATTTAAAGGACTTGCCCAGGATTGCACAGCTAGTAATTGGCAGTGCCAGGATGCAAACCCAGCTCTCATTATATATCTTATTCTCTATCATTGTACCCCCATGCCTTCCCCAGTTACATACTACTGTAATTTCTTTCTCTCCATTCTCTATTTAGAGTATTTAGGATGTCTGAACTCTTCAAAGAATCAGTAAGTTTTCAGTAAAACAAAGTTTTCCAATTTGGACATGCTTGCTATTAAGTATTTCTCCAAGGGCCAAATTAACTTTTTCTTTCTTTCTTTTAATTGGCATCAATAACCATAAAATCAATATGGTCCTTTGGAATATAACCAGAAAAGCAAAAAATGAAAACCTATTTTAATAATCAGAGACACTAATTACCTTCATCAGTGTTGATCTCTGTCAATCTCCAGGACTGAAAGAATCTGGATAGCAAAAGCTAAGTGAGCATCTTGCAGTCAAAAGTAAAGAGAAAGCCCTTGACCTAATAGATAGACAAAGTAGGCTGTGGTCTACGTGATATATTCAGAGATATTTTTCCCTCAAGAACCCAGAGTCTCAGAAACAAGATTCTGACTTCTAAGACTAGAGCTTTATTCTTTAGATTGGAGGCACATAGGGGCAGCTAGGTAGCAGTCGGTAGAGTGCCAGTCCTGGAGTTGGGAGAAATTGGGTTCAAATCTGGCTTTAGGCACTCCTAGCTGTGTGACCCTGGGAAAGTCACCTAACCTCTATTGTCTAGCCCTTGCAATTCTTCTATCTTAGAATTGACACTAAGAAGGTAAGGGTTAAAAAAAAAATTCTAGACTCCCTTGTATGTTCTGGAGCCCAATGGAATAAAGAAGTTATATTTGTATAACTTGTGGGTACCATGTTAAACAACAAGATCATAAATCTAAATTTGGAAGGGACCTTAGGACCATTGAGTGTAACTCTTTCATTCTATAGATGAAGATGGCAATACATAGAAGCTGTCCCTTGCTGAAGGTCATGTAGTTGGTAACTGCCTGAGGCAAGATTCAAACCCTAGTCTTACCGACTCCAAGTCCAACATTCCACCCACTACCTCACACTGACTCTGAAAAATAAAGTGACTCCCAAGGCCACAAGTTTAGGGCCAACATGCCAACCTAGATCCATTCAACCTAAATATAGGGGTCTTTCCACCATATCACAATGACCCACAAACAAACAAATCAATTCTTCTCACTTTGTTACTCATTCATATTTCTTGTGAGGATTGTGGGACTCACTTTGGACTCTCTTTTCTTCTATAAATTATGACCATGACTACTGTTGACACACAGCCTCTCTTACTTCAATACAACTAACATTCTTCAAGCACCTACAACATGTTAAATGCTGTGCTAAATATTAGGGGGCAGGGGGAGTCAAAAACGAAAAAAGGATAACGTGTCTGTCCTCAAGGAAGCTACAATTCAGTAGAATAGTGAGTTGTTTACCCAAAGAGAAATGAGAAAATGTGGAATTCTAGAGGCTTAAAAACATGCCCAATGGATAGAGTGCCAAGCCTGGAGCTGGGAGGATCTGGGTTCAATCTGGCTGTGTGACATTGGGCAAGTCACTTAACCCTAATTGTCTTGCCCTTGTCACCCTTCTGTATTAGAATTGACACTAAGACAGAAAGTAAGAGTTTTAAAAACAAAGAAGAACCTTAAAAAGATGGTTTAGAATAGCTTGAGAGGCTAAGGGATTTGTCCATGGTCACACAGTTGGTAACTATTATAATTACTAACAAGAGGAGGCAGCTGGGTGGCTCACTGGATTGTGAGCCTGGTCCAGAGATGGGGAGGTCAAATCTGGCCTCAGACACTTACCATCTATGTGACCTTGGGCAAGTCACTTAACCTCCTTACCACTCTTCTATCTTCAATACACAGTATTGATTCCAAGATGGAAGGTAAGGGTTTAAATAAAAAAATAATAATAATAATTACTAACAAGAGTCTAATGAATCAAAGTCCATTCTACCATCTTCCCTCAAAATATATACAATTATTGAACAAAGGTTAACAGTTTATATTGCTTTCCTCCCAATAATTCCATAAGGATTGTATTACAAATATTCTTGTTCCCACTTGACAGATGAAAAAAACTGAGGGTCAAAGAGTTCTTTCAACTCTCAGCACAGGAATCTCTCTTCATCTGTACTTCCCTCCCCTCCCACCCCCATGTTATGTGATATTTCTTAGCCTCTGTCCTTTTTAGAAGGAAAACTTAGGCTTAAATTTTTTTTAATGAACCTTTAGGATTTAAGCAAATTCCTTTTCATCACTTAACAGTTGGTTCTAGAAGTACCATTATAGTTGTATCACCTTTCATCAGCTCTCAGTTACAATGGTGGAATTTGGATTCAATGAATTTTTCCCTTGGCATTCATCAGTCTGTCTTCTCTGAGCAATATGCTAATGCTACCACCATCTTTTCAACACCTGCCTCAACATTCTGTTGCTTAAATCACAGACATGGCCCTAATTGACAGATCTCAAGCATGGTGCCAGGATGTCCCTCGAACACACCAACCCTTTATTGTAAGACTGTCCCTGGTTTTTGTTTCTCCTGCCTACCGAGTTTTTCTCTCTCATCAGATGATGGCTGGGAGAAGAGGAAGGAGCAAAATGAATTTGTCAGTTTGGATCGGTTTTTAATTTTTAAAGCTTTGTTACTGGGTATGATGCAAGACATTGGTAAGGGCTAATGGAGGAAGTGCAGGAAGGCAGAGAACATGACTTCTCATGCAACTTGGCTATCCATCTAATCATTTAAGCAATCAGTCAGCAAGTATTTATTAAGCACTTTACCATAACAAGGAATAGTGGTAAGTGTGATGCTAAATGCTAGGGACCCACAGGCAAAGGCAAAACTGGCTGTCCTCCCATGAAAGGGGCTCCCATTCTAAAGAAGGAGATAACATGAACACATGGGAATATGTGTAAGTAACCTGAGAAGGAACGGCACAAACAGGTGCAAGACTAGAAAGCAGTTTCAAGCTAAGTCTAGAGGGAGACCAGAGAATCCAGGAGGTCGAAGTGCAGAAGGAGACTTCTTCCAGTCATGGGAGAAAGCCAGTGTAGAAGCATGGAAGTGGAAGATAGACTGCCATGTATGAAGCATAATGGCAGGTAGGTCAATATGAGTAGAGGGCTATTATGTGGCACAGTGGATAGGATGTCAGGATTGAAGTCAGGAAGATTCATCTTCCTGTGTTAAAATCTGCCCCCAGACACTTATTAGCTGTGGCACTGTTCAAATCACTTAACTGCCTCAGTTTCCTTATTTATAAAATGAGTTGGAGAAGGAAATGGCAAACCACTCCAGTATCTTTGCCAAGAGAATCCTGAATTAGATCATAAAGAGTCAGTTTTGATGGAAATGCCTGAACAACAACAATATGATGGGGCCATGATTTTGCAGAAGTGACACAATTCAAAATTATTGCATTTCAAGCAAAAGAAATGTATGCGTCTGGACAAATAGCATAAATCAGACCTTCATAAGGCAAAGATGCAAGGATAATGGTGTCATGAGGGAGGTTATTGCCAGAGACTGGGGACAGCAGCTCACTCCAACCCACCATTTGGTAGTTTCCAATGTTAGTAGTTTAAATCTAGCTTCAGATACAGCTATGTGACCCTGGGCATGTCATTTCACCTTGTTTGACTCAGTTCTTTCTCTGTAAAATGAGCTAGAGAAGGAAATGGCAAACCACTCCAGTATCTTTGCCAATAAAACCCCAAATGGGGTCAAGGAGAGTTGGACATACCTAAAATGACTGAATGACAAAATGGTTTTAATTAATTATAATTGCCAACTAGTTGTTAAAATCTATTATTTCTACTTTGCTAAAGGACCACAATTGTTTTCAGCACAATTTTAACTTGGCACTCTAAATTCAGTATTCTGGGACCAAGTTATAGTCTTATATAGCTCTTTATTGGATAACCGGACCATTTTCCTAGTCTTCGCTTTATTCATCTGGAAAATGATCTTAGTAATTCCTATTATGCCTACCTCATAGGTAAAATTAGTAGATACCCAGGAAATCACTTTGAATAGGGAGAATTTATAAATAGGAAGCCATTAGAAAATATGGAGATTTTTGTTATCCTCTCTGATCTAATAGCATTGTGATAAATTAATTCATCAAGAGAACAATGCATGGCCAAGGACTATTTTATCTAACATTAAAATTCAAAATAGAAGTATTCAGAAATCCAAACAAACTCCTTTTCATTTCATACCCAGGTCCTACAGCTAAGAGATCTGGGACTAAGTTTTCCAACTCTTTCTATTCCTGATGAGTTGCATATAGCAGATGTTCATTTAATTTTTGTTGATTTGAAAGAGAGGAAGAAATCCGTTCTTACTTCCATTTGAAAAGAGATGATTTGGTCTCAGTAGGGGACAGGACTGGCTTCTGTCATTTCAAATTGCTGATCAGGTCTGCTTTATCATGATTTTGCTTCATTTTCTCCTACAACTCTATTCTCTTGGCTTTGGAAATTCAAAATCAGAGTGCTGGCAAATTCTGTACCAAGGAGCATCCATATACTTTTGTCTCTTTTTTCCTCACTTGCTAGCTGATGACATGAACCCCAAGGCCACTGACTAGAGTTGATTTTATTGTGTGATTTCACCTATTGTCAGGTATGATCTTTTGCTTTGCCACAGTGACAAATGACTGTTTAGACACTGTTAATGTTTGATCTTGTAAAATTCTGGCTTCCTTCAGCAGATTTGGAATAAAATATTCTTCTCCTTTGAAAACAGGGCAAGGATTTGCAGCAAATTGAAGGAAAAAAAGAATCCCTGAAACTACACACTTACTGGCATCCTCAAGAATGGCCTAAGATCCAAAGGGCATTAAAAGACTGCCTGCCCTTTGATCCAGCCATAGCACTGCTGGGTTTATACCCCCAAAGAGATAATAAGGAAAAATACTTGTACAAAAATATTTATAGCTGTGCTCTTTGTGGTGGCAAAAAAGTGGAAAATGGGGGGATGCCCATACCAGATGGTATCTGTTGGTGATGGAATATTATTATGCTCAAAAGAATAATGAACTGGAGGAATTCCATGTGAATTGGAATGACCTCCAGGAACTGATGCAGAGTGAAAGGAACAGAACCAGGAGAACATTGTACATAGAGACTGGTACACTGTGGTACAATCGAATGTAATTGACTTCTCTACTAGCAGCAATTCAATGATCCAGGACAATTCTGGGACTTGTGAGAAGGAAGATTATCCACATTCAGAGAAAGAACTGTGGGAGCAGAAACACAAAAGAAAAACAACTGTTTGATCACATGGGTCAATGGGGATATGATTGGGGATGCAGACTCTAAACAATCACCCTAGTGCAAATATTAATAATATGAAAATAGGTCTTGATTAATGCCATGTATAAAACCCAGTGGAATTCCTTGTTGACTACAGGAAGGGGGTGGGAGGAGGGGAGGGAAAGAACATGATTCATGTAACCATGGGAAAATATTCTAAACTAATTAAATAAATAAACTTAAAAAGCAAATAAATAAACAAAGAATAGCCTGAGAACAAACTCTAACTGCTGTAATAGTTAAAGGAATTGTAGAGGATTGAAGAGGTACAGGGGATAAGAAAGATTTTGTAACAGAGAATGGAGGAGTTGAAGGGATAGAGGGACTATGGATGCTGGTGAGGTAAAAGGAGTGAGATACCCCCTGCTGAGAGACTGTCTGTGAAAAATGGGGTTCCAAAGAAATGGGCCAACTATGATAGCCTGAGGAGATGTCTTTTCTAAGATTGATCTTGAAGATACCCAGGGCAGGTAAGCATGGACCCTCCTGAGAGACAAGCCTCCACCCAGACCAAGGTCACTGGGCGGGAGTCTAATAACGACTGTTTATGGTTGAATGGCTGTCCTTAGGTTCTGCTCCCTCTATGTCACCTTGAATTGATAGTCCTCCTCTTATCTGATTGCAGGTTATTTAACTCAAGATGAATTTAATAACAAGTTTGGATTTTGAAGGTATCAGGGTAGAGGGAAGAGGGATTTCCCTATACTTTTCCCCAGATTGGGTTTGAGTCTCTCTCAGCTTTTGAGCTGAGGCCAGGCCTCCCAGGCTTGTGGAGGTTTTTTTTTTTTTTTTTAATTCCTGTCTATGCTATATCTGTGCTGGCTTTTAATAAGTTCAAAGTCTTTAGCAGTAGACAGCAAGAGGGAAAAGAGAATCTGACCTTCAGCCTATCTCTTTGGGCTAAAGCCCTAGAGACTGGCCTTACATTCAAACTGCTCCCCTTAAATCCTTTTGTTTGATGACATGATCACAGGAATGGAAGGTAGAACATGCAGTTGGGAAAAATCCAGTAATAGAGGCACTTCTATCCAGACACAGGGAGAGAGCACTCCTTCTAGTCTGAGGCCCAGGAAAGAGAGACCTCGGAACAACTATCACTCTCCCCCCCCACCCCCCCAACTGCCTTTGCTGCCCATCAATTTCACTTCAACATTTCAGCTGCTGTTTCCTACACACTGCTTAAGGTAACTACTTCTCTCTCTAGGACTATCTCTCAATCCACTGAGCCACTTAACTGGCCCCAATTCCTCAGAATTTCAATGTCTATATGGGATCAGATGGAGATAGAATTTAGTGCTGATGTCTCTATTAGCATTAACATATGGAGGGTTTAAGATCTTTATCTGAAATTAGACCTTAAATCCATGGAAGAACAAAATGGTAAATGTGAACTAACTCAAGGACTTAACTTATTCTCAGGAGTCCCTTCTCCTTGGCCAAGTCACTTAATGTCTTTTGGTGTAAGTTTCTTCATCTCTAATGGGATTGAACTAGGTTCATTTCTAAGATCCCTTTCAGATCTAATTTTATGATTCCATGATCCAGGTTGTAAAATGTTTAATAACTCTGTTACCCCTTCCCTCACAACCACTACCTTCATTCCCATTCCTTTCCCTGCCCTGAAGCCTGAAGGCATTTGAAATGAGAAATTGGCACCTTACTCTCATCCCTCCTAGTCTTAAGTGTCCAAGGGCCACAGGGAAAACATTTCTGAGAACCAGATTTAGAAACAGAGTCTGATCCTCTGGTTTTGGCACTCTCCCAGGGGCATACCCCAACATGAGACATAAATGCAACAGCAGGGAAGCAAGTAGCTTCCCTTTCATTATTGTTCATTGGTCACAAAGAGAAAGATCAAGCAGAAAATTTTGAATATATTCAAATATTTGAATATTTCAAACAGGGAAACATTGAAACAGGAATCTGGCTCCAATATTTCAGCTTCAGGTCCTAGCCTCCCAGATGGCTAAACTTTCACTCAGTAAGTTCAGTAAGGAACCAAGTATGTGACTTGAAATACATCCTCAGTTGACTAACAAATGCTTGTAGACCAGATGTATCTAATTAGACAGAGCAAGGAAGAGCAACAGTAGAGCCAACACATGCAGCCAGAAGGAAAGGGAAAGGAATATTGTCCCTCCTCAAGTTCACTTACCTCATGATGGGGTTGAAGGAAAGGCTTCACCATGGTATGGTAGGGAAATTACTTTATACATTCATTTCCCTAGAGCTGCTTCTGGGTTACAGGAAATTGGGGAAATCGACCCAGGCTTCATGCTTTGAGAACACCCCATACTGCTCTAGAAGCAAGATAACTATTAATTTATTGACAAAACATTTATTAAACACCTATTATGCCTGAGATTGTGCTATGTGTCAGTAATGCAAAAATAAATAAACACTTAGCCTTTAAGAATCTTACATTATTCTTTTCTCTCTTTTTAATTGGTCATTCAATATCCTTTATTTTTACATTATCTATATTTCCTTCTGTACCACTTCGCTCAACCATTCCAGAAAGTCATCCCTTTTAATAGAGAGTAAAAAAGAGGACAAAGAAAATATTTAGCAAAATTAATGTCGTTGTTTTTCCAGGGCCAACTCTTCATGACCCTGTTTGAAGTTTTTTTACAAAGATACCAGAGTGGTTTTGTTATTCTCTGGTTTATTTTACAGATAAGGAAACTGAGGCCAAAAGGGTAGAGTGGCTTGCCTAAGGTAATACAGCTAGGAGATTTCTGAGGCTGTATTTGAACTCAGAAAGCTGAATCTTCCTGATTCCAACTGTGCCACCCAGCTGCGCAAAACTAATCTATGTATTAGAAAGTGCTACATAAGCAGCATTTCACACCCAGGGTCCTTTATCCCTATAAAGAAGCAGACAGATGTTTTCTCACTTCTTTTCTTTGGGGCCAAGTTTAGTCATATTTTCATTTGTTATTCTTTCTGTTTACATTGTTGTAGTCATTGTGCATATTGTTTGCCTGATTCCATGTCTATCACTTTGCATCAGTACACATATAACTTCCATTTAAAAAATTTTAAAATCCTTACTATCAATTCAAAGACAGAAGAGTGGAAATGGCTAGGCAATTGGGGTTAAGAGACTTTCCCAGGGTCATGCAGTGAGGAAATGTCTGGGGTCAAATCTGAACCCAGGTCCTCCCAACTCCAGACCTGATACTCTAGTCACTGTATTACCTAGTTGCCCCTTCTCATATCTTTTTGTGTTTATCTTAATGATATTATCTTACTAGACAATAACATTCTATTACATTCACAAATCACTTTTGTTTAGCTTTCTCCAGCCAATGGGGTATTTACTTTATTTACTGTTCACAACTACATTAAAAGGGCTGCAATAAATGCTTTGTTCTATATGGAGTTTTTCTTTTTAATTGCTGACTTTATCGGGATATATGGTTAATATTAGATTCTCGATGAAGGGTATAAACATTTTAGTCATTCTCTTAACTTAGTTCTAAATAGATTTCCAGAACGTTTGGAACAAATCATAACTCTACCAACTATGCATTGGTATGCATGTTTTCCCACAAATCCTCTAACACTGACTATTCTCAGCTTTTGTTATCTTTGACAATTTCCCAGCCATATGACGAAATCATGACTTTTTGACATGTTTCTATTATTATTAGTGATCTAGAAAACACTTTCATATGGCTTTTAATATTTGTAATTCTTCTTTGGAGAGCCATTTGTTCTTCAACTTTAACTTGTTACTTGCATATATTTCTATTTTTCTTATATATTTGGTCTTACACATTTCTATTAGTTGCCTATATATCTTGAACTTCAGTCTCCAGATCCATATAAGAGATATTTGATGCAAACATTTTCCCCAATCAATTCCTTTCTTCTTGTTCAGATTGATTTGATTTTGTTCATACTTTTCAATTTCCTATAATTGAAACTATCTATTTTTTCTTTTGCAATTGACACTGTCTTTAAGAATTCATCCCCTAGTCATAACTGTGAAGAATATGTGATCTGTAGGATTCTTTAAATTCAGGATATATATATATATGGATATATATATATCCATTTGGAATTTACATGTTATATGGTATAAGATGCTGGTCGAAACCAGTTTCTGCCTGACTGCTTTCCAATTTCCCCAGAAATTCTTATCAAATAGAAAATGGTTTTCTAAATAATTTCTGTTGTGAGCGTTAGTAAACACTGGGTTATCAAGTTCAGTTATTTTTAATAATTCCTTATCTAGTGCATTTTGATCTAGTTTTTATTTTTAAAATTGTACCAAATAACTCTGGTGATCATTGCTCTATCATATAGGTTTACCTCTCGTGATGTAATTGCCCATTTATTATTTACTTGGATACTCTAAATAGCAGGTTCTGAGTGTGTGTGTGTGTGTGTGTGTGTGTGTGTGTGTGTGTGTGATGGACTTCTTTGGTAGTTTATTGAAACCCATGGATGCTGTCTCAGAATAATGTTTTTAAATGTATTAACTCAAGTATGTAGAATTACAAAGGAAGTCAATTATGTTGAAATAAAGTTATCAAAATGTTAAGACAAAATGAGTTGACAGAAGCCCTGGGATCTGCCCACCAACTCCACTTTAAGAAGCTTTGTCCTAGTAAAATGTATTATGGTCACTCAGTTGTGTCTGACTCTTCATAACCGTCTATTGGGTTTTCTTGGCCATTTCCTTCTTTTGTCTTATACAGGCAGGGGTTAATTGATCTGTTAAATTAACTTTTCTGTTTTTGTCCCTGTACCCCTTAGTACCTAGCACCATTCTTATCCATAATTGTTTATTATTGTTGAGGCAGTGACTCCCTGTGTGAAAGGTAAGGCTAGGGACTTTAACCACAATGCTTGTTGAAGTCAATTTACCTCAGAAAAGAAGAAATATTCATACTGTAGGACCCACAAGCACTTCACTGTAGAAAGACACTTTTTTCTAATCTGAGGGTTCTTTTTTGGGGTATAGAGACAAAAGTATTCTATCAATCAGTCAACAAGTGCTTACTTTGTGCCAGGGAAGGGGCTATCATGTTCACAATAATGATTCTATGACTTTATGATACGGTTCAATTACAAAGTTCCTGAGGAAGCTGAAGCCCAGAAAGATGAAGCAATTTACCCATATCATCAATAAGTGACTGAAACAGATCTAGAACTTCTACCTACTGACTGAAGTTCTAATACTCTTTCCACTATACCACATGACCTCTCTGTTATATAAATTGTAATAGAAAAAATTAAATTGAATATTTCTTGGGAGTTTTGGTCAACATTTGCTATTTTATTCCAGTTCTATTCTTTTGGCCACATTCTCATCCCCATTTTGGTTAAGGCTTGCTTGTCTACTTTCCACCTGATTCTGCACATAAGAACATTAGGGGAAAGGCTCACAAAATCACAGTGCTAGCAGGCATCACAGAGAGACCATTGGGCCAAACCAACTGCCCCCTTTTTTATTTATTTTTATTTTATTTTGGGAAGGGTGGTTGTTTTGCTTTTCTGTTTTTTAAACAGGCTCCTTTTATTACATTCCTAACAACTAGTCAAAAAACCTCTGCCTGAAGACTTCCAGTCAATCACAGCTATCTAAAGGTAGGATGGACTATTTCAGAAAGTTGGGGACTCCTCTACTTGCAGACCTTTGAACAGAAGATGAATGATTGACTACTTGTTAGAGATGTTACAGAGTGGGACTCTTTTGGGGTATAGATTGGAAGAGCTCACCATTATAGTCCTTCCTACTCTGAAATTCTGTATTCTACGACTTCCTGAGGCAGCTCATTCCATTTGTAGAGAGCTCTAATTTGTCAGGAAGCTCATCACATTTCCTAAAAGAGAGTGGAAAATCCAGAGACATTTGAAAAGAAGCCGAGTTCCCATGATTTCCAGGCATGTGTACCTTTGTACACACTCAGCAGTTACAACCAATTCAATTAACTAGTTTATTTGGGTGCTGAGTCAAAGCAAATCCACACAAAAAATCAATAATGAGGGTAATAATAGAGCAGAAATCCATTACGACACAGAGAACAAAGGATAAGGAAATATATAGGCTATGTTTTTGTGAGAAAAATGGGTGAAAAAAAAATATAGACTTCCTCAGGGCTGTTTGGTATTATTGGCTATATTAGACATGGTCCTTGCTCTTTGGGAGCTTACGCCTGTAGTTTTGACATTTAGAATGAATTTTTAATAATAAGTAATAAGAATCTATATAATTAACTAATTACTGAGTAATATGGTATGGATCATGTACCGGAGAAGTTCAGAAGAAGAAATAATCAATATGAGCTATAACAGTTATGGAAGGTTTCATGGAAAGAGCATAACTGGAGTTTGATTCTTTAATATGGATAAAATGTAAATAGATTGTTGGGGACTTGTCTAAGGTCAAATAGCTTTGCATGAGTGAAAGACATGTTGGTAAGGACACACAAGACTTACTTATCCATAAGTGGAGGGGGGATAACCAAGAGACCAGCCAGCCTAAGAGCTATAACCCGTATCATTACATCCATGTTGGAAAATCAATATGGTTGGATCCAGAGTATTTCAATTTGCTGTTTAAAATGGCAGGAATAAAGTGTGCTTTGAGGTCTGAAATTTCATAAATATAGATTCTCCTTACACCAATGCAGATCTCAACTTCTCTATGCCTTTTTTTAACCTCTTACCTTCTGTCTTAGAATCAATACTATGTGTTGGTTCCAAGGCAGAAGAGTGGTAAGGGCTAAGCAATAGGGGTTAAGTGACTTGCCCAGGGTCACACAGCTGAGAAGTGTCTGAAGCCAGATTTGAACCTAGGACCTCCCATCTCTAGGCCTGGCTCTCAATCCACTGAGCTACCCAGCTGCCCCCTCACCTTCTCTATTAACTAAAAAAAAAATCCAAAGAAATAACTCACAAAATGTTTCACGCATTTTCCCTCCTTTTCATTTCTCCCCTACACTATCCTGCTCTCTTTATCCAATGAGCTTCACAGACAAATGAGATTCATTTGTCTTCCAAAGAATCAAGGCAAATTACCCTTCTATAAACTCCTCATGCCACCCTCATGTAACAAATCCAGTATTTCCTGCATATTACTTGGGGAAGGAACATGGAGGCACAAAGAGCAAAGGGATTGACTCAAATTTATTTAGCCAGTAAGTAGAACCCAAGGTACCCAGTTACTAATTTACTGCCCTGATCACCAAGTTTATTTTCATTTTACCTAATTTTGCAACCCCCAAATGGAGGTCAAAGCATTTATACTCAAGAAATTGAGAGCAATCTAAAATAATAGAAGGACTAAAAGAGAAGTGAGACAGAACACGGTCATTCATTTATTGATTCAAGGAACATTTATTAAGTTCCTACTAGATCAGGGTAGCTAGATAGCTCAGTGGATAGTGCATCAGGCCTGGAGTCTTCATCTTCATGAGTTCAAATCTGGCCTCAGGCACTTCCTAGCTGTGTGACCCTGAGCAAGTCACTAAAATCTGCCTCAGTTTCTTTGTCTGTAAAAGGAGCTGGAAAAGGAAATGGCAAACCCATTACAGTGTCTTTCCTAAGAAAACCCCAAGGGCGTCATGAAGAGTATGACAGTTGCAATGATTGAATAACAACAACAAAATGTGCCAGGAACTATGTTAAGTTCTGGTGAAGCAAAGAAGATAATGAAATGGTCTCTGCCCTCAAAGAGCTTATATTTTATTATGGTAAAAGTTTATATATACAAAATATATAGGTATGTACATGTGTATATAAATACAAAATGAATATTAAAGCAAAATAAAATTTTCACAAGAGTGGGATTGGGCTAGGAGAATGGGTCTGAATAATGGCAGGCCTCATTTAGAACTGAACCTTGAAGGAATATTAGGGATTCCAGGAGGCAGAGACAAAGATGCTACCTAGCTAAATGCTCCCTGAGTTATTCCTTCTTCAGGAGCTGAGAAAGCCACTCAGGGATCTTTGGGCAACTTGTTTAAATGAATTTTAGATTTAAGAAAGGAGGATATAAAGGAAAGAAGGACCAAAGAAGTAAAAGAAAGGACCTTTTTAGTAGATATCTCTCTCACCTCAACCTTGGAAGAAAGCCGGGGGAAATGTTTGATGTCAAACTTGAGGTCGTGGCCTAAAAATCAGAGACAGACATGGAGGGAGGTATGTAAACCATTAAAAAAAATGAAAGGAAATCTGAGACAGCCCGGAAAGCAGCTCCAAAAGGGGCCTGAGACGAGACTTTTTCTGTCTCCATCCTTACCCGGCTGGCCTCGGTGAATGCTTGGCAAAGTAGGAGCTCTTTTTAGGACACAGCACCACAGAGAAAAATCAGAAATTAGAGTGAATGGGAGGCAAATGAAATCTCCTCAAGTAACAGAGATTTTTTTTTTTAAAGACCACCTTCTCTTTCATGGAAAAGAACGTGCTTTTCAGGCTTTTCCCATAAGCAAAATTCTCTTGGATTATACTCTTTTCCCCGGAGCACTATGGACATGAACATTTTTAAAAAGCTGAACATTTTGTTAAAAACATGTTATTGTACTTTTCATCTATGTCCTCCCTTAGGTGTTATCTCTCGTTATAATAATAATTATTATTTGGATTTGCATTTTTATTTATAGAAAACAAAATAGCTTTATCAATGAGATCTACATAGAGCATTATTCATTTTAATGATATTTATGCTTTTAAGCAACACCTTGGAAAAACAGAGGACAGCTTCAATTTTACATCAAAGAAAGGAAACATATAAAGACAAATGTTACAAGAGGGTTATCCTTTCTTGATACAAAAACCCTGGAATCTCTTGACTGGACAAATAGAGCTTCTTAATCTGACTGTCCAGGTCATTAAAACGTGGATGGTTCCATGCCATTTTGCCAGAAATTTGCTTGGCAGAATCATAGACTAACCTTTTTAGAGAGGAAATTGATGTTGTTTTCATTGGGGTTCTTGACATGTGACATCAGACTTCCTGATTTCCACTTGGGGAATATATTCTTGGAATCCTGAAATGACTCAGCTTCTGGCCACACTTTATTATTAAGAGTCCCCAAAGCCCTGAAGATTTGGAAAAGCTAGTCAGTTTCAGAATCTCTGTCGAAAAGTGGCTTCTTGGTTGCTAATTCAGCAAACACTGTGCCTATGTACCAAATGTCTACTGGAATAGAATGTCTGGCCTTTTCTAGCAATACTTTTGGAGATTGATACTATACTATTTCCACCTGATATGTGTATACCCTCAAAGATATTCCAATACAAGAACAAAATCAGCTAGTTTAATTATACCTTTATCATCTATTAGTAGATTTTGAGGATTCAAATCTCTGTGAAGAACTCTTCATGGGTGACAAAAGGTAAAGAAAGCCTTGTTAGATTTGATACAAATTTGATACAAATTTGATACAAATTAATTAATTTAGAATATTTTTCCATGGTAACATGATTCATGTTCTTTCTCTCCCCTTCTTCTCCTCCCCCTCCCATAGCCAATGCACAATTCCACTGGGTTTTACATGTGTCATTGATCAAGACCTATTTCCATATTATTAGTATTTGCATTAGGATGATTGTTTAGAGTCTACATCCCCAGTCATATTCCCATTGAACCATGTGATCAAGTAGTTGTTTTTCTTCTGTGTTTCTACTCCCACAGTTCTTCCTCTGGATGTGGATAGTGTTCTTTCTCATAAGTCCCTCAGAATTGTCCTGGGTCATTGCATTGATGCTAGTAGAGAAGTCCATTATATTCAATTGTGCCACAGTGTATCCATCTCTGTGTATAAGTAACTTTTAACAAATGAAAAAAACGCATATTGGCTAAGAGGGATAGAATCCAAGTTGTGTTTTTCTTTTTAATCGCTTAACTTCTGATTTAAAATCAATACTCAGTATCTGTTCCAAGGCAGAAGAAGGATAAAGATAATTGCTAAGCAACTGGAATTAGGTGATTTGACCAGGGTCACACAGCTAGGAAGTGTCTGACATCACATTTGAACCCAAGATCTCCCGTCTTCAGACCTGGCTTTCTAGCCACTAAACCACATAGCTGCCCCGAATCCAAGTATTTCCTAAAGATCCATGGGAAGGAATTTAAAATTTAGTTATAGTCTAGTATCTGGCATGAGTACATCTTGAAGGCTGACAATGTAAGAATGATGAAGTTCTTTGAACAGAGAAATTTCTCGAATTATAATACTTGGAACTCCTTCTTCCTCCTCAATCTCTGATTTTCTTTATGGTGACCACTCGAATAATAGTTTTACATCAACAATTATATACAACCCCATTGGCACCTTTTCCAATTTTCTCCTTTTTTTTTGTGGTTCTCCATGACTACTCTGAGGAGGTGGAGGCCAAATGGGGCAGTGGTGGCAGCAGTACAGCAACAGCAGGAGCTTCTAGTGTATCTCTCCTTATTAGAGTATGAGTTTTCTGAGAGTAAGAATTATCTTCTTTTTTCTATATGTATACCCAGCACCTAGTATTGGAATTGACACAAGTAAACATAATTTTTTGTTTTGTTTTTGTTTTCTCCATTCATTCAATGCAACACCATAAACTTGCTTCGTAATTATTTACATTTAAATTAACTAATTCAAATAAAGGATCATAACTTTTTAGTCACATCTTCCTAGTATGCTTCAGCATACATGTTTGCCCATTCATTCTCCCTCTTATGGGGTTGTAGTTAGTATTGATTCCATTCTTCTGGTTTTGCTTTCAATGTTTGGCATTGTTTCATAAAAGTCTTTCCAAATTCTTTTTTCTTGCAACTTTTAATGACTTTACAATATTACATTACATTAATGAACTGTAATTTATTAACCATTCCCCTATTGTCAGATGTCTTCACTATTTTCCAGGTTCTTACAAATACGAATGAAACCATTAAAGATCTTTGGGGTAGCGAGGTGGATAGAATACTTCTGGAGTCTGGAAAACTCATCTTTCTGAGTTCAGATCTGGCCTTAGATACTTGCTAGCTGTGTGACACTGGCAAGTCACTTAACCTGTTTGCCTCAGTTTCCTTATCTGTTCACTGAGCTGGAGAAGGAAATGGCAAACCACTCCAGTATCTTGGCCAAGAAAACTCCAAATGAGATTACCCCGAGTCAGACACAACTGATCAACAGCAATAAAAGATCTTTAGGGAGGTAGCTTCGTTGTTTTTTTCATTTTTGAGATTGGCATGGGACCCTGGGTTTCCCTTTGGACACCCCAAACTCCAGAAGTGTTTCCAGTCCAACAGAAAGCAGTAAAATATCTTTCCTTCCTTGCATTCTTGTATTGTTGAGGAAAAAGTGACTCTGGGCATCAGAGACTCACAATAAGGGAAGACCCCAGGAGAAATATTTCCCCTTGGATTCTCCCCTAGATTTTGAGATGGACCCAGATATACATCAACCAATTATGCTCTGATACCATTGGGCTGTATCCAGGACATCTACTTGTCCCCTAAACTATTCCCAGTCACCTCCTGTGTCTTCAGGACACAAAACACCATTCTAGCCCCAGTCAGATAACAAACATCCCCTATCCCTGACTGCATAGCCCTTGTTGTCAAAAAGGATTTATAATTTCATCTAGGAGACAGTGTACCCCTGCACTGTCCTCTCTGACAATTTAACATGATATTAATAATTTTAATTATTAGTAATAAATAAATTTCTCTTATTATTTCTGAGCTAAATTTTCGAGTCTTGCATTCTTGCAAAGGGTAACCTGTCCCAAACCTGGGGTTCACCTCAAGTTCCCCTACTACAAGATCATTGCTATTCTTCAAATCAGGAAGGATGAATTCACAGGACTTTGAGGCCCAAAAGGATCCTCAAAATAATCCAGTCCAACTCCTTCATTTTATAGTTATGAAAACTGAAGCTCAAAAAAGTTAACTGACTTCCTCAAGGACAATTGTTGTTCAGTCATTTCAGTAATGTCGGACTCTTTGTGACCCCACTTTGGGGTTTTCTTGGCAGAGATAATAGAATGGTTTGTCATGTCCATTCCAGCTTATTTTTCTAGATGAGGAAAGTGAGGCTGGAGTGACTTGCTTAGGGTTAAATAGCAATGAAATATCTGAATCTGGATTTGAACTCATGAAGATAAATCTTCCTGATCCCAAGCCCAGTGCGCTATCTGTTGCATCCCCTAGCTGCCTCTCCCCAAAGTCACACACACACAGTTAATTTTAAAACTGAAACTAGAACCCAAACCTCTGTACTCCAACTTCAAGATTTTTCCATTGTTCAAAGCTGACTTGAAATTCTCTGGGTAGTGCCAGCATGGTATCACATAATGGTAATGAGTGCCAGTCACAGAGACCAAAGTTCAAAGGAAAGATTAGGGGTGAGATAGAGTTTAAGAGATGAGGGGAGTTAGAGGGAAGCAGGAGGGCAGTTCTAGTCACAGGCTACATTCATAATTGAAATTATACTTTGTCTTTAGCAGCAAATTTATCATTCTAATGAGGGGCAGGCAAACATGGGCTGAAACAGACACTGTGTTAAAAACAAAACAAATACAAATTTTCAGAGAAAGAGGGCTCTGCTTAGCAGAAAGAGCCCTGTGGGCCCACATGTCAGGCAATGAATGAAATAGCCTTCCCTAAGACCCCCATTTTCTCCTCCACTGCTCACCATCTAGGCAGGAGGGCTCACTAGGAGGGAGTCTGTCACTAAGGATCTTCATTCTCCAACATCTACTGCTTAATCCTGATGAAAAAGAAGCTGAAAGGGCTCTAAAATCCTTTGGAAACAGGGAGCTGGTACAGTGGGGAACTTTTCATTTATCCCATCACCCAGGGCAGAAACTCCAAGAGGGCATCTCTCTTGGGTAGGTGGAGCAGTTTGATTGTGGGAATAAGATTTCTCTAGAGGCCAGTGTGAATTCTGTTCTTTGTGCCCAACAGGATGTGCTCCAGGCTACCAGGACCTACCATTTTCACTGAGAGGCCAAAAGAAGCCAGCATAAATGTACCCAATCATGGAATTACTGGTTCTCAAGGGTGTAATTCTTTTGTTTCTACACCCCAAAAGAACCTTCAGGCTAGGGTAAAAAAAAAAATCCTCCCTTCATTCCCAGGTGGCCAGAAAGAGATTCCACAGGATAAATATTCCCTTCTCCTTTGGGGCAATCTAACTCTGCCAAGAGGCCCTGAGGTAGGAGAACTGTCTCTCCTCCCTCATTCCCGCTAGGATTACACAAGAAGCTGACTTTGTCTCTATTCAATTTAGTTGAACAAATTTGTATCATATGTCTTTGTGCCTTGTACTGTGCTAGGTGTTGGGAAAACAAAGAATAAAAGGAAAATATCCCCTGGCCTCAAGGAGCTTACATTTTATTGGGGTAGGATAGACCAAGGAAAATTGAGAAAGAAGAGTACTAATAATTGGAGGAATCATGGAAGACATCAGAGAAATTAAGTTAAACAAAACCCAGAAGTTAAATGAGGTAATAAGTGCAAAGTACTTTGCAAACCTCAAAGTCCTATATAAATGTTAGCTGTAGGAATAAATTTCCTAAAGACTAATTAAACCATTGTGTACAAAAAGCCTAAAATGCTTATTTCCCTGAGAACCTTGATATTGGCAGGAATCCTTAGCTGTTACCCTTGTAAGAACCCTGTAGACTGCTTCGCACTCTGACCAAGGCCACAGAGATAGCATGGCATTGTATTTAGAGTCTGATGACCCTATGTTTGAAAATTAGCCTTGACAATTATTTTCTTGTGACTTTGGTAGAGTCATTTACCTTTCTTAGTCTCAATTTTCTCAAAGGTAAATTTTTTTTAAACCCTTACCTTCTGCCTTAGGATCAATACTATCTATTGCTTCCAAGACTGAAGAGTGGTAAGGGCTAAGGCAAGTTAAGTGACTTGCTCAGGGTCACACAACTAGGAAGTGTCTGAGGTCAGATTTGAACCTAGGACCACCTGGCTCTAGTCCTGGCTCTCAATCTACTGGTCTACCCAGTTGTTCCCTCAATGGTAACATTTTGAGAGGTAAAATACTGAGAGGATAAGTCACATCCAGCCTTAAATTCAATCTGATCCCCTTATATGGCAGAAACAGGAGTGACTCTTGGTTAAGAGCACTGGGTCTGAAGTCAGGAAAACCTAAATTCAAATCCAGCTTTAGACACTTCCTAACTGTGTGACCCTGGGCCAATCACTTATCCTCTGGTTGCCTGACAAAAGGATCCACTGGATCTGCTGGAGAACGAAATAGCAAACCACTCCTTGCCAAGAAACCCCAAAGACAGTTGTGGTCCAGGGGGTTTGAAGAGGCAGATATCACTGAACAACCACAACATGGCAGAGAGAACTGATTGGAATAAGGTTAAGTAGTTAAATTGGAAGCCATTTCTCCTTTCATTTGTTCTCTACTGTGGATGATTCAAGAAGTTTCCTGATGGGAGATACTAAGGAAACGATCATTTATTAAGTATTATCCTATCTGATCCTCATCATTCTATGAGGCAGGTGGTATTATTATCATCTCAATTTTATAATTAAGGAAACTGAGGCAGACAGAGGCTAAGTATCTTGTCTAAGGTCACACATAAGGGTCTGAGATGAGATTCGAACTTACATAACTTTAGTCCCAGTATTCTACCTACTGGGCCACTTTCTTACTTAATTTTTCTTTATTTAATTTTGTTTCTTCCCCAGGGCCCAGCCTGGTGAATTTTAAATAGTCTTTAAATGAAAGAGAAAGATGCTCCCTAACTATTTTTCTGTCATGGCCCCCTGGGAGAGGCTGGTGATGCCTATGGACCTCTTCTCAAAATAGTGATTTTTAAGAGCATAGGATAAAATGCATAAATGATTTCATATGTATAATTGATATTACTTTGTTTGCCTTCTCAAAGGAAGGACAGGCACGAGGAAGGGAGGGAATTTGCAACTCAAATTTTTAAGGAATGGATGTTGACATTTTAGTGTAATTGAGAAATATTTAACAAAATAAAAAAATTTTTAAAAGACAAAATGCACAAAATGATTACAAAGGAAACCAATTATATAGAAATTCAGTTATCCCAATACATGTAATCATCTATCATCTATCTATCTCTCTACCATCTATCCATCCATCATCTCTCTCTCTCTATTATCCATCTATCCATCCATCATCTCTCTCTATCTCTCTATCTCTCTACCATCTATCCATCCATCATCTCTCTCTGTCTATCTCTCGATCCATCTATCTAAACAAGTTCTTAACTTCAGGTTAAGAACCTGTGTGCTAATGCTTCCTATAATAGTGAAGATAAAAATTCATTCGGGTTACATGGTGCCTTACTGGTGCTTTTGACAATTTCTCAAAGCACGGTGATTCATGAGATAAGGATTATTAGAACTCAAAAGTGCCTTAAGAATAATTTAATAGGATCCCCTCATTGCAGTGCAGCTCGGTAGCCCCTCTTCTTGGCAAAGATTCTGGAGTGCTTTGCCATTTCCTATTCCAATTCATTTTACAGATGAGGCAAATAGCTTAAGTGACTTACTCAGGATCACAGAGCTAGTAGGTCTCTGAGGCTAGATTTGAACTCTAGTCTTTCTGACACCATCCAGTGAGCCAATTAGCTGCCTCTGATTTCAAGAAGACCTAAATTCAAATCTTACCCAAGATACTTGTTATATGATCCTAGATAAGATTCTTAACCACCTTCTGATTCAATTTCCTTGTCTATAAAATAGGGTTAATGATCACAGCTAGCTCACAGGGTTGCTGTGGGAATCAATCAAATAAATCGAAATGTGTAAAGGCTTTGCAAACCGTAACATGCTAAGATATAAATGCTATTGTTACCATTTTACAGAAGAGAAAACTGGGGCTCAGAGAGTTTATTTGATTTTCCCAGGTCACAGAGCAAATGGCAGAGCTGGAACCAGAATCCAAGCCTGATTTTCACATCAGTGTTTATTCCATTGCAGCCTGGTGATTCCGAGCCCCTGGTTGTGCTTTGAATAAAGCCTGTGCCAGGTCACAGCTGGTTTCCTTTATCTAATCCTTCAGTCAATCTCCCCACCCCCACTCTTGCCTGCTCAGTGTCAAATGAATCAGCTGTGAGGTCAAAAAATACTGCGTCCTGACTTCCTTGTGGGTGGGTGGGGGAGGGAGGGGGAGGGTACTAAGCCAGAGCGCAAAGGAGAAAGCATCTTGGTTGAATCACAGTTGGCTTTGATGTATATTTACATATAAATGAAGGGCTTAAAAAAAAGTCTTTGCTTTGGAAGTATAATGACCCCTTTTAAAGAAAGACTAATAGAGGAAGCCATAGTTACCATTCAAGGGCTATTCCAATAGAACTCCTGTTAATGCTCAAGATAAGGAAAGAACAATGAATAAATTTGAGCACTATATTTTGTTACCAAAGTTCATTGTTTGTTTGTTTAAATAAGGGCTTCAGCCTGGATCCTAGACCTCAACACAAGCTTATTTGCCAAACCCAACTTCCTAGTGTGAAATGCAAGAATGCTAAATAAGGATATTACTTTGAAAGGAAAACAGGACCCAGGACCCCCCCCCCAAAAAAAAAACTAATAAAGACAGAAATACCAAGTGTAGGGGTGGGGGTGGGGATTTTTAGCTTGGAAACAGAAAAGCAATAGAAGCACAATCATCCCTCATCTTGCATATTACCTGGAGTTAGGTTCTTTTTTTGACTCATGCAGATTATTAAAACAACCAAATCAGAGATTTTAGCAGCCTTGAATGACAGGATAAAATTCCTAATTCCAGATCTGCTACAAAATTTTAATGTAATGTTAGCCAAATCATTTAACTGTTGCGGGTTTTTGTGACAGTAAGAGGAAGGGAAGAAAAACTGAGTCAGCCTCACAGCCTAACAGTTAGGTAGCACAGCAAGAAAGGAAGTGCAACTCAGCAGTGTAGGTGGAAAGGCAGCAACTGTATCCATCAGCCTCTTCTTTTTCATTCTCAGGATGAGCAAGGACAAGCAGGAATTCCATCCCTGCTCTTGGAAAGTAGCCCCGTCACAATGAACTTTAAGCCTTCAGGGAGCTTGGAGAAAAGACAAGGAGACACGCAGTGACACTGAGAAAAAAAAAAAGCAAAATCACTGCCTGGGTCAGGTGTTTCTGGACATTGTTCTCTTTGTAACTTGAGGTATTTCCAGTCTTCCCAATTACATTTGGGAGAAGTGGATCTTTTCATATTGGGTTGTGTTGTTCATGCTTTGGGTGTCAAGAACACCAAGAGATTTTTCTTGTAATCTGTTTTACAAGGTCAAGGAAAGATGCACTCTGGAAGGTACCTTTTGAGAACTTTTTTTTTCTTCATGGTACCTCTTAATAGTCAGAGACTAGTCACTGATTCTTTTTTCTCTCCTCTCCTCTCCTCTCCTCTCCTCTCCTCTCCTCTCCTCTCCTCTCCTCTCCTCTCCTAACATCACAGGGTGGTCTTGACTTACCTATGGATTGGATTTAAGTGAGGCATTGTTGCACAGCTATCAGCCTCACTCTCTCTTCTAGAGTCATCCAAAGTCAAATGGCAAGACAAGAAATTATAAAGAGAATAGAAAGTTCTCTTCCTATTGGAATCGGGAAATCCTGAGGTTAAATTCTGCCTCAGACACTAACTATGTGACCCTGGGCAAGTGATTTAGCCTCTGCCTGCCTTCCTTTCTTTAATGGTAAAGTAGGGATAAAAATATCGCCTACTTCTCAGGGTTTTTTTTTTTTTTTTGTGAGGATCAACCGAGATAACATATATAAAATATTTTGCAAACTTACCAAACAAATATTAAAGTCATACAAGAGTCTATTATACTTGTAATTATACAGATGACTGTTCAACAATCTGGTGAGTAGCAACAGTGAGTAGAGCATAAAATTATACTTAAAGGTACTTCTTAGGTTAGGGTGAGATGGTGCCCTTACAGAGACCAATAAAAGTGGGATTCCCCATAGATAGTAAAATCTTCAGAATATATCTGTTCAGGAATGGTATTCTGCTGATTGCCCTGAATCCTGAAACTATACAGAGCCTGCTGAGCTCCATAACATTCAAAAAAGGAATTGTCTTGGTCATCCACATCTGAAAAATAAAGTGGATGGAAAATGCAAATTGCTCATATTTTGGCATTCTGTAATTTGGGTACCTTTAGCATCTTAAACAAGCATGACAGAGGAATAATAAATTGGGCTTAGAACTGAAACAGGAGGACACTTGATTATTGAAACTGTGCGGTTCTTTAATACCAAGTGACTTTCTCTCTCTCTCTCTCTTTTTTAAACCTTTACCTTCCTTCTTGGAGTCAATACTGTGTATTGGTTCCAAGGCAGGAGAGTGGTAAGGGTTAGGCAATGCGGATCAAGTGACTTGCTCAGGGTCACACAGCTGGGAAGTATCTGAGGTCAGATTTGAATTTAGGACCTCCTGTCTCTAGGCCTGGCTTTTAATCTACTGAGCTACCCAGCTGCTCCTACCAAGTGACTTTCTGCTACAAAGGTATAATATTTTTACATAAATATTCTATCAGTTATGTTATATAGTTGTGAATTACAGAATATTATGATCTCAAAAGAACAAAATAATTGTACAAAACACAAAGCAAAATATAAAATATCTGGTGGCATAAGTAAACTATGACACATCTTCAACAATGACTCACTCCTGGGGAGTTAAAATAAAGTCATCCTCAAGGCTTATATATTATTGGAAAAGGAAATAAGGCAGTCATGTAGTAAAAGTCAGAGATTATAGATGGACAGCCTGAGTGGTACTCTCATTATTTTTCAGTCACTTCAGTCATGATCCCATTTAGAGTTTTCTTGGCAAAGATACTAGAATGATTTGCCACTTGATTCTCCAGGTCATTTTACAGATGAGGAAACTGAGGCAAACAAGGTCCAGGGTCACATAGCTAGTAAAATATCTAAGGCCAGATTTAGACTCAGGAAGAAAGGTTTTCTATCCACTGTGCAACCTAGCTGCTTCTATAGTATCAGTATCTAATGTTTATCATTGAAATTCCTTGGAAGATTTACAGAAAGACAGGGATAAGAATTATACAGAATGACAAGGTATGATAGAGTCATCTTCTCTGGTTAAGAGAGTTCCCATTAGGTAGCACAGTAGACAGAGCAACAAACCTGGAGGTGGGAGAACTTGAGTTCAAATTTGGCTTCAGACACTTCCAAGTTGTGACCCTGGGCAAGTCACTTAACCCTAATTGTCTAACTCTTATTGCTCTTCTGCCTTGGAACTGATATTTAGTTTTGATTCTAAGACAGAAGGAAAAGGTTGTTTTTTTTTTTAAAGAGCATCCACAATGGAACATCATAATTCTATTAGAATATCAAAGGATAAGAAAGGACACAATTATATTTAATTAATAATGACAGTGGTAATCACCCTCATCATCTATTGCTTTGAAAGTTGTTCTAATAAATTGTCAGATATTTGATAATGTGTAATGACAGAAGCACTGATATAGCTACAAACTTACAATAGAATAAAAGGGACATTGACTTTTCATATTCTCTTCCTTCCTTCCTTCCTTCCTTCCTTCCTTCTTTCCTTCCTTCCTTCCTTCCTTCCTTCCTTCCTTCCTTCCTTCCTTCCTTCCTTCCTTCCTTCCTTCCTTCCTTCCTTCCTTCCTTCCTTCCTTCCTTCCTTTACTTTCTTTCTTTCTCTTCCTTCCTTCCTTCCTTCCTTCCTTCCTTCCTTTCTTTCTTTCTTTCTTTCTTTCTTTCTTTCTTTCTTTCTTTCTTTCTTTCTTTCTTTCTTTCTTTCTTTCTTTCTTTCTTTCTTTCTTTCTTTCTTTCTTTCTTTCTTTCTTTCTTTCTTTCTTTCTTTCTTTCTTTCTTTCTTTCTTTCTTTCTTTCTTTCTTCCTTCCTTCCTTCCTTCCTTCCTTCCTTCCTTCCTTCCTTCCTTCCTTCCTTCCTTCCTTCCTTCCTTCCTTCCTTCCTTCCTTCCTTCCTTCCATCTTTTTTGAATTGAGGACCCCCCCATCCCTTCCTTCCATCTTTTTTGAACTGAGGACCGCCCCCCCCCATCCCTAGGCTTGACTCCCTTTTCACTGAACCACCTAGCTGTCCCTCATAAACTTTTATCTGCATATTGGCATTCATGCCAGAAGTCCTCATGTGTCAGGAAGAAACCAAACTTTGGATGTTATGTTTCAGGCCAGGATTATTAAGCCTTTTACATCCAGAAATGGGGCATACTTAGAAAGATTCTGCTATCTCAGTTGTAGTTTGATCTCAAAGAGCAAGAAGAATTAAAGGCTAGATCTAGAAAGCCAGGGGATTTCTTTTAAGGCAATTTCTAGGCAAAAAGCAGAGTATCTGGACTGGATTAAACAGATTACCAGTTCCCACAAATATGGGAGGCATTTTGTTGTTGTTCAGTTGTTTTAGTTGTGGCTGACTCTTTGTGACCCGTTATGGTGTTTTCTTAGCAAAGATACTAGAGGGGCCTGCCATTTCCTTCTTCAGCTCATTTTACTGATGAGAAAACTGAGACATACAGGGTTCAGTGATTTCCCCAGAGTCAAAGAGCTAGTATGTGTCTAAGGCCAGATTTGAATTTAGAAAAGTAAGTCTTCCCATCTTCAAGCCCAGCTCTCTATCCACTGTGCCATCAATGTGCCTTAGGAGTCATTTAGCTAATGACTAAATTGGAACTAACAACTCTTCTTCTGGGTCACTCAACCTGTTCCTTAGCATAAGTGGATTTTGATGGAGGCTGAGCTTTTACTATTAATGAACTTTCATTCAGAAATCTGCCTTATAGTTTCCAGGGACAGGCCATGGGAGTTTGCCAGTCTAGGAAAAAGAAAGAATCAACTGATCAGAGTGCCCTATACCTAGAATCCTTTGATGACTGAGTGGAACAGCCTTGTTGGGGCAGTCATCTGCTTTTACAGCATCCTTCCAAACCTGGGAAAGGTGAGGATGGAGATGATGGAGAGTTCTGATGGATACGGACCAGTAGATATCTGATTATCAGATCCCTAAAGTCAGACAAAAATCATGCTCCAACCAGTTCTGTACCCTAATTCCATGAGGGTAGGGAAATGAGATCTACCCAGAAGCTATTTCCAGAGGTTTGGGATATGTCTTCCTGGTCTCTGATGGTTTTGAATCCCCAGTTGTGTCAGACCTCCTGATAGTAAGTGACAATACCTCACCCCTCTGGGAATAGGGGATGGGGACGTATGACACATTTACAAATAAACTTAATACAATATTACACTCTGAATATTCCACCAAAAGAGTAACAAGTGTTATTTGCCTTCAACCTAGGAGGAGATTTCCAAAGGAACACAGGATTGTTTTTTAAAAAGATATTTTGTTTTCCCAACTCCATGTGATAACAATTTCCATGTATTTTCCTGAAGTTATAAAATTCTCTCTCTCTCTCTCCCTTCCATCCCCCCCTCCCAGACACAGTAAGCAATTTGGACCATAGGATTGTATAAGTAGAATTAGGAGTTCAGAAGCTGGCAAGCCTGGTGTACTCGTTTTACAGATGAAGTAACAGATATAAGAAGAATAAATTACTCGTCCAGGTTCACACGGCATAGTAAATGACAGATAGGATTTGAACCCAAGTCCTTTGACTCCAAAGCCAGGTCTCTTGCTGCTGTCCCACACTGAGAGGCATCTCTATCCCTTCAAGGAAATACAAGAGAAGGATGTCACATGTAAAACCCAATGGAATTGTGCATCAGCTACTGGTGGGGGTGGAGGGAGGGAAGTGAAAGAACATGAATCTTGTAACCATGGAAAAATATTCTAAATTAATTAATTAAATAAAATTTAAAAAATAAAATAAAAATAAAAATGGGTTTGAAAAAATAATAAACATTAAAAAAAAGAAGGATGTCACCTTGGAGACAAACACAAGCTAGGGGTTTGGGGAAAGGATGAGAATCTAGCCAAGGAGACAGAGGGGTGGCTAATTATAACACCGTTGGACAAGAAAAGTGTAGCATCTCTGAAGTCAAGAAAGAGAGTATCCAGGAGTGGGCTGGAAAACAGTGCCAGATTTTATGGTGAGATCAAGGAGGATGAGGACTCCAAAGGGGGCTATTGGACTGGGCAATTAGAAACCCATTGGTGAAAGATTGGTTTCAGCAAAGCTATGAAGACAGAAGTCAGATTGTGAAGGATTAAATATAGTGGTGAGGAAGTGTTTGGGTTTTTTTAAAGTAAGGACCTTTGGCAGTATAAATTGTGCAGACTAGTAACAATTTACCTAGTCAAACATGTGGTAAAAATTTTACCTCTGATAGTCTGGGAATGCTGGTAAACGGAGAACATCTGTGGTCCTAGTCTGGAGGGATCTACAGCTGCTTATTGCCAAGTGAACTCCTGAGACTCTTTACCATTAGAGAGACCAGGTGTGTCAACTGGTATAAGAATTTTTAGAAATAATCTGTGCAAATCTACATTACATACAAATAATTATAAGAAGAAAATGATTTTACTTTAGGTAAAAGTTTTTCATCCTTCCATCTAAATTTTCTTTATCTTAATTAAACATTTTAAAAAATGCATCGCATCAGTTGACACAGTCTGGTCCTTCAGGGTACTCTTAAATCACAATCCATCTTTTTTTTTTTAAACTCTGACCTTCTGTCTTGGATTCCAAAGCAGAAGAGTAGAAAGGGCTGGACAATGGGGTAAGTTAAGTGACATGCCCAGGGTCACACAACTAGGAAATGTCTGAGGCCAGATTTGGACCCAGGACCTACTATTTCTAGGACTGGCTCTGACTCAATCCCAATCTATTTATTTTAAAATTTTATTTCATCAATTTAGAACATTATTCCTTGGTTATAAGAATCATATTCTTTCCCTCCCTCACCTCTCCCATCCTTCCCATAGCCGACAAGCAATTCCACTGGGTATTACGTGTCCTTGTTCAGAACCTATTTCCATGTTATTGATGTTTGCATCAGGATGTTCATTTAGAGTCTACATCCCCAGTCATATCCCACTTGAACCATGTAATCAAGCAGTTGTTTTTTCTTCTGTGTTTCTACTCCTAAATTTTTTTCCTCTGAATGTGGGTAGTGTTCTTTTTCATAGATCCTTCAGAATTGTTCAGGATCACTGCATTACCACTAATGGAGAAATCCATTACATTCGATTGTACCATGGTGTATCAGTCTCTGTACAATGTTCTCCTGGTTCTGCTCCTTTCACTCTGCATCAATTCCTGGAGGTCATTCCAGTTCCCATGGAATTCTTCCAGTTTATTATTCCTTTGAGCATAATACTATTCCATCACCAACATATACCACAATTTGTTCAGCTAAAGGTCATCCCCTCATTTTCCAATTTTTGCCATCACAAAGAATGCAGTTATGAATATTTTTGTACATGCCTTTTTCCTTATTATCTTTGGGGTACAAACCCAGCAGTGCTATGGCTGGGTCAAAGGGCAGATGATCTTTTAGCACCCTTTGGGCATAGTTCCAAATTGCCCTCCAGAATGGTTGGATCAATTCACAACTCCACCAGCAATGAATTCGTGTCCCTACTTTGCCACATCCCCTCAAGCATTCATTACTTTCCATAGCTGTCATGTTAGCCAATCTGCTAGGTGTGAGGTGATACCTCAGAGTTGTTTTGATTTGCATCTCTCTGATTATAAGAGATTTAGAACACTTTTTCATGTGCTTATTAATAGTTTTGATTTCTTTAACTGAAAATTATCTATTTATGTCCCTTGCCCATTTATCAATTAGCGAATGGCTTAATTTTTTGTATAATTGATTTAGCTCTTTATAAATTTGAGTAATTAGACCTTTGTCAGAGGTTTTTGGTATGAAGATTTTTTCCCAATTTGTTGCTTCCCTTCTAATTTTGGTTGCATTGGTTTTGTTTGTACAAAATCTTTTTAATTTAATGTAATCAAAAGTATTGATTTTACATTTTGTGATTTTTTTCTAACTCTTGTTTGGTCTTAAAATCTTTCCTTTCCCAAAGATCTGACATGTATACTATTCTGGGTTCACCTAATTTTTTATAGTTTCCTTCTTTATATTCAGGTCATTCACCCATTCTGAGTTTATCTTGGTATAGGGTATGAGACATTGATCCAACTCCAAAATCTCCCATACTTCCTTCCAATTTTCCCAGCAGTTTTTATCAAATAGTGAATTTTTATCCCCAAAGCTGGGATCTTTGGGCTTATCATAGAATGGCTTGCTGAGGTCACTTACCCCAAGTGTATTCCACTGATCCTCCTTTCTGTCTCTTAGCCAGTACCATATTGTTTTGATGACCACTGCTTTATAGTATAGTTTGAGATCTGGGATAGCAAGGCCACATTCCTTTGCATTTTTTTTTTCATAATTTCCTTAGATATCCTTGGTCTTTTGTTCTTCCAAATGAACTTTATTATGGTTTTTTCTAATTCAGAAAAAAAGTTTTTTGGAAGTTCAATGGGTATGACACTAAATAAATAAATAAGTTTGGGTAGGATGGTCGTTTTTATTATGTTAGGTCATCCTACCCATGAGCAGTTAATGTTTTTCCAATTGTTTAGATCTAGTTTTAATTGTGTGGAAAGTGTTTTGTAGTTATGTAGTAGGAAGGATATAGTCAACTTTGATGGATAGGTGATCCTTGGTTGAAGACCCAATTCTCTTGCCTTTATGAATATCATATTCCAAGCCTTGTAGTCCTTTAATGTGGAAGCTGCCAGATCTTGTGTAATACTGACTGGAACTCCTTGATATCTGTATTGTCTCTTTTTGGCTTCTTGTAAAATTTTCTCCTTAGCTTGGAAGCTCTTGAATTTGGCAATTACATTCCTGGGAGTTGTCTTTTGAGGATTTAGTGTAAAAGGGGTTCTATGAACTCTTTCAATGTCAATTCCGCCCCCCCCCATGTTCAAGAATATCAGGGCAGTTTTCTTGGATAATTTCTTGTAGTATGATGTCAAAATTTCTGTTTATTCCTGGGTTTTCAGTTAGACCAATGATTCTCAAATTGTCTCTTCTTGATTGGTTTTCCTGATCTGTCATCTTGTCAGTGAGGTAGTTTATGTTTTCTTCTATTTTGTCAGTCTTTTGAATTTGCTTTATTAATTCTTGCTCTTTTGCAAGATCATTGATTTCCAATTGCCCAATTCTGGTCTTTAAGGCCTGGTTTTTCTGCTATAATCTTTTGGTTTTCTCTTTAGTCTTTTGATTTTCTGCTATAATCTTTTAATTTTCCTTTTTGGTTTGGTTTATCCCGCTTTTCATGGCTTCCAAATGTTTCTCCAATTGGGAATTCTTGTCCTTTAAACTGTTATTTTCTTTTCAACTATTTCCCACTTTTCTTGCCAGAAGGCTTCCATCTTTTTGGTAAGCTCCAACTTAAATTTTTCAAGAGCTTGTGGCTAATTTCCTTTTTTTTTTTTGTGGAAAGTTTTGGCACATTTGTTTGTTTTGTTTTTCCTCTGTAGTCTCTATTTTCCTCCATAAACATTATCCAGGGTCAACCCCTTCTTCTTGTTTTTCTTGGCATTGGGAAATTGTTCCTGGGCACTGTTTGCCATCATTATGGTGGTTTTTCCTTCCCTTTCCAGTCAGAAATCTGAGTGAGGAATGTAGGCTTTCTGTGTGTGAAGCTAAGGAGGGAGGATTTTTCCTGAGGCCAGCTCTCGAGTCTCTGCAGCTTCTGCTATTTGCTTCTCTGTGCTATCTCCCCATGGCCACCCATGGTCTGCACTCTTCAGTCTGCTGGGGTTTCAGGTTTAGCTGCTCTCAGGGGTAGGTCTTTGGTGGTCTTAGTCAGCTGCCCCTCCCTTACTCTAGAGGTCCCCCTTGCTTACTCACTGATTCTAGTGCGTGCTGGTTCTGGCTCTGACTCTATGTCTGTAGGTGGGGTGGGGGAGGGTGGATAAGCTCGCATTTTGGTGGAAGATTTTTAACCCCCTTATGGTGTGGAAATGCCCAAATCCCAGGGACCTTCAATGATGCACCCTACTGTAGAGTCCCTTCTTTCATATGAATTGGGCTTTTTTGGCCTTTTGAGGTAGTCTATATCGGTAGGTGTTGAGAAGAGGAAGAGTCCTGCATCTAGACTGTCTCCATGTTTACCCAGAAGTCCAGTCTATTTTAAGAAGAGTCAGGATATGGTTTCCTGGGTTAACAAAGGTGCTGGTTTTGAAATCAGCCTCTGGCTATTTGAAAAGAGTGGAGAGGACAGTGTAATTTTGAAGAAAGAGGAATAAGGGATAAGAAAGGAGGAATGAGTTAGGATCAAAGTTGCAAACAGTTTGTTAAGAATGGTAAGACAAAAGATGATAGGCAATATAATTCTTTTTTTTTTATATGTCTAGAGTATATCGTTTGAAACATCCAGTAGATATCTGGCAATATGAGTATAGAGATCAGGAGAGAGGTTAGGGCTGGATAAATAGATCAGAGAATCATCTGAAAAGAAACAATCATTGAACCCATGAGAGCTGATGAAATTGTGATTTCTAGGGTAATAATGCCAGATGTATATCAATGGTAGGAAAGAAGGCAAGGAGGCAAGAATAGTACAAGGAAATAAGGACAAGGCAATATAGGAGGAAGTCTTGTGAGCTCTGGGGCCATGACTATTTTTGCTTAGCTGTAGGTAGAGTTAGACCAGCAGAGAGAATCAGTTTGTCAGTCAGTAAACAATTCATTTAGTACTTAATATGTACCACTGTTAAGCTTAAAATTTAGGGTTGTTGATTGAATATTTCATATTAGTGGTCACCAGGGATTAAAATTCAATCCCAATGAAATACTCAAGTCAGTTTGGGATTTTGTGGTGGTCTAATTACAATAGAAGGAAGAAATTAAGAATGAGAAAGAGAGAGGGAAAAGGGAATTGCATTTCTCAGACCAGGCTGATCCAGGTAGGAGTTCAGAGGCCTCAGCCAAGGGGCCTCTCCAGAAACCAAAGGAAAGGGGAATCAGCCTTATCACTCACCACATGACCATCTAAAAGGAAAGCAGTCTGAGGTCTCACAATGAGCTCCTCCAGGGTCGGGTTTCTGGGCCAAGTCTGCCAAGGCTCAAGCACACCAAATGCTGCCAAAAACTTCCAATGCCACCAAGAGCCCTATCACAGGAAGTGACATGAAATATATAGGCAGTTCTTTACATCACTTCCTGTGTCTCTCATGTACCAATGGTGGCTAAAGCTTGGCTTAGGACAGCCCAGGGAGTTAGTCAGTTGTTTCTGATTTGTCACTTGCTAGCACATGCCAGTCATAGCCATCCTTTCCTACAGTTGATCCTTAAGTGGGGGTGTATACATTCCTTGGTTGCTAAAATTCTAAAGACTAAGCAGGGTGGAGTAAATCTAAAATACACACCAGTCACTCTGCTGAGTGTTGGAGATACAAAGATAGGCAAAATTATTGTCCTCTTCATTAAGGAACTCACATTATAATTAGGGAGAATTCTCTATATCCAAGCAAGAGATGTAATCTAAGAGATGTGAAAAAGGAATTCATCTCTCTCTATTTGTTTTTAATTTAATCAATCAGTGACTTGGACTTCCCCTCCCTTTGTTTTAATTTAATTAATCAGGGACCTGAGTCCTTTACCATTGAGATGTGCAGGGACAGACCAGCCCACAGTGAAAGGAAGTTGAACCCAACAAGCCTGGAAATTGATCCCACAGGCACTGCCTCACCTGGGTAAATTAAGGAATTATGATTGGTTCCTGAGATGTGATGTGGGAGAGCTGGTGGATGGAGAAGAAAAGGGCTTATTAAGGTATGACCAGAGGTCTGAAGGGTAATTCATATTCCCATTTGGATTCTGGTGGAGCCTCAGATTCAAACTCAGGTACTGGTGACTCTTGCTGAAGGGATTCTCTGGCTTTGGTGACTCAATCTGAAGAGACACTACTGTGCTGGTGACTCTTGCTGAAGAGACCTTTGTGAACTTCTGACTGGAAATTGGAACCCTGTTGGGGTGAGCTTTGAGTTCATCAGAACGGCACTTAGGGTGGTAGGCTAGACAACGCTCTACCTCCTTCCTACATTTCCCTCTCTTTATTATCTCTACTTTGAGTAAACTAAATAGTTAAAGCTACTATCAGACTTATAATTTAACTTTAATTATATGACAATTTGCAACCTTTTAATTATTACATTTTGGTGACCCTTTTTAACTCTGACAGAGAGAATGCACAAGTAGTGGGCGACACCAGGAAAGGCCTTTGGCAGGAGGTAGAATTTGAGTTGAATCTTGAATAAAGTCAGGAGGTAGAGATGAGGAGGGATGAGCACAACATTCCAGATATGGGGAACAGCAAGTAAAAGGAAAGAGTAGCAGAATAGAAAGTTTTTTGAGGAACAACAAAAACAAAATGAACCAACAGAAAAAGACCATAGTTAGGACATTTAGTTTGGGGAGGGAAGTAATATATGGGAAGATTAGAAAGTGAGAGAGGAGTGAGAGAGAAGATTTTGGAGGGCTTTAATATTCAACCAGAGGGGCAGTTGAGTGGTTGAGTGGATAGATAGCCAGAGGGACAGGAGGTTCTAGGTTAAAATCTGTCCTCAGGCACTTTTTAGCTGCATGAATTTGGACAATTCACTTAACCCCATTGCCTAGCTCTTTACTAGTCTACTGCCTTGGTACTGATATTCAGTATTGATTGTAAGACAGAAGGCAAGGGTTAAAAAAAGGTTACTGTAAGAGGCTTGAATTATATGATAAAGGGGAAACTTTGTGAATGAAGAGATGAGAGATATATAGAACTGACAAGGTTTAGCTACATATTAGATTTGCTTTGGGAGTATGAATGAGGAATTGAGGATGACACTAAGAGTGTCTGGGTGACTGGAAGTATAGTACCACAGTACCCTCCATAGGAGTAAGGAAGTTAGAAAAAAGGGAGAAAGGTAAGGTGGCTCACTGGATAGCGATAGTGGGAAGTTCTGAGTTCAAATATGGCCTTAATTTTTTCATTCTTTTGGTTTTGTTT
The DNA here is from genome assembly GCF_027887165.1 of Monodelphis domestica. Lineage (NCBI taxonomy): Eukaryota > Metazoa > Chordata > Mammalia > Didelphimorphia > Didelphidae > Monodelphis > Monodelphis domestica. Next base: position 159,990,827 of record NC_077228.1, on the reverse strand, counting down.
TATAGTGTCCTGCTGCCTTGTGAGGTCACTTGATTCTAGTTGTTGTATATTGGTTCTTAAAGACTGGATTTCATTCCTTGCTTTTTTGGTCATCCTTCTCTTTCTGGTCTGATTTTCTATGGAGGTCATCTTTCATCCTCTTTTCCTCATCTTTCATCTCTTTTGCCACATCTTTCATCTTCTTTGCCTCATCTTTCATCTCCTTTGCCTCATTTTCCAGATGGTTGATTTTGGCTTTCAAGACACTATTTTCTCATTTTAGATCAAGTGCCTCTGTTTCCAGATGACTTATCTTAGTTTTTAAGTTCTTTTCCCAATTGTCTTCAGCCTCTCTTAATTGTGTTTTGAATTGCGTTTTGAGTTCTTCCAAAGCCTATATCCAATTTGCTGGGATTTCTGATTTATCATTTGCTGATCCCTTCCCCTCTGTTCCATTTGCTGTATAGAAGCTGTCTATTGTAATTTCTTTCTTCCTTTTCTGTTGTTTGCTCATATTCACCACTTTTTTGTTCCTCATATTTGTCTGTGCTCTTGCTCCTTTCATTTTTTTGGTTTTGGGACCTTCTGTCAGTCTCCCCTCTTGGAGTTTGACAGAAGATCTCTCGGTGCAGTCTGTGGGGAAAGGTTGTTGGGGTTTGAGCTTCCCTGTCCTCTGGAGGCTTTTGATTGTATTAAAGTCCCGCAGTCAAGGAGCAATGGGTGTGAAGCCTGTGCTTCCCTGAGTTCTGGAGACTTTTGATGGGATTAAGTTCAGCTGAATTGGGTGGGGGTTCTCTGAGGCCAAAACCTCCTGGAAGGCTGGAGCAAATATGGAGGATCTCCACAACTCTGGCCAGGCTGCCAACTCTATGTTCCCTCTCCAACTTCTTCCCCGCTATCTGTGTTCGACACTCTGAGCTTGGCACAGCCCTGCCCATAAGGTACACCCTCCAGACCTTTGCCCACCCAGAGGTTCCCACTGCTGCTTGCTCTAGGTAGGCAGGGGGAGGGGTACTGGGACCTTCCTTCTGCCTTCCCCTTAAACCCAAGTGTTCTGGGATTCTGGCTTTGGGGGAGGGGGGCATACCTTTTGAATTGAGTCCAGCAGGAGGGTTCCTTGCCTTTGTCTTGTTGTTAGGTTTGATTTCCAGTCCCTTAGGAGCATTCAGTTTGTGATCGGTAAGGAAGGGTATTCAAAGGTCTGAACTTCTGCTTCTTCTAGGCCACCATCTTGACTCCGCCCCCTCCAAATATGGCCTTAGACACTTTCTATCTGTGTGACCTTGGGCAAGTCACTTAATCCCCATTGCCTAGCCCTCACTGCTCTTCTGCCTTGGGATAAGGAAGGAAGGAAGGAAGGAAGGAAGGAAGGAAGGAAGGAAGGAAGGAAGGAAGGAAGGAAGGAAGAAAAAGAAATAAAGGAGCATGGGAGAGGTGGGAATTCTGTTTTGGACATGTCAAGTTGGAAAAACCTATAGGACACAATTTGAGCTGTCTAATATGCATTTGATCAAGAGAGAGATTAGGGATGAATAAATAGATCTTTGAATCATCTTCAAAGAAATAATTGTTGAACTCACGGGAGTTGATGAGATGATTTCAATAGACAAGCATGATATGGGAATGCATTCCAGGCATGGAGGACAGCCTAATACAAAGGTACAGAGAAGGGAGATGGAATCTCATTTATGGAGAACAGTAAACAGACCAGTTTGACTGAAATGTAGAGTATGCAAATGGGAAATAATATACATTTTTCTCCTCTTTACCAAACAATATTATCATTCTTTCTCTCTTCTCCTGCCCCCCCAACCCTCCCAGTTCTTTGCAGACCTGTTCCTTAACCTCCCCTTTTTTTGCCAATCCTCATTCTCTGTAATTCTCTGGTCCTGGGGGCCCCAGTTGCCTTCCCTTGCAGTTGTAGCTTGACTTTTTAGAGGTGCCTGTCTCTGAAAATCCTCATAAAAGCTGATTACCTCAAACCTCACCAATGAAAGGAAATGACTCATTCAATTTTCTTTGAACTATATTCTTGTGGGGCATTTCTCTTTTGTCTCTTCCCTGCCAGTCCCCTCAGAGACCGTGTCTTACTAAGTATCACTTTGTTAATGTAAAACTCTCATTAAAGAACACACTCAATGAAGACTGCTCTCAGGAGGTCTGAAGCAAGCTGTGGAGACAAAAAAAAATGCCCTGGCATTTATCTTCAATTATGTTTCCTGGAATATCCCTGAGATATCTGAAGAATGAAGATGGAGTGGAGCCCACAGGTTACCCCAGAGCACTCCTAATGTTTCTTGAGGCCTAGAAGCCATTGGGAAGTATGCCCCTCCTTATAGAAATAGCTGGCTGAGATCTCTACTGGATTAAATCCCTAGGGTTGGTGAGAAAATCATGACATCTGTTATGAGTGTGCCAAAGGTACACATATGGGACATCATCTCAAGTAGGAATTATCAGAGGATGTCAGACACAAAAGGAAGGAACACTTTGGCATGTTGATATTCCCCTGGAATCACAGAGACTGCTTGTCTTTATCTGTTCCTAGTGCCTTGTATAGTACCTGGTCCGTAGTAGGGGCTTAGTAAATGCCTGGATTTTTGTTTGTTTTTAGGCACTTACTTTCCATCTTAGAATTAATACTATGTATTGGTTCTAAGGCAGAAGAGTAGTAAGGGCTAGGGGATGGAGATTAAGTGACACACAGCCAGGAAATGTCTGAGATTTGAACCCAGGACCTCTCATCTCCAGGTCTGGCCTTCAATCCACTGAGTCACTTAGCTCCCCCCCCCCCCAGTAAATACTTTTAAATCCTTATTTTCTAAAGTTTAAAAAGTTTTATTTTTTAAAGTTTAGAAAAGTGTGTCATGACAACAAAGGTAACAATAACTGGGATTAAGTGGAGGGAGAGGAGATGAAGGTGATGTCAATGTTATAGTTTTAACTACATTTTGTTTTTGATATGTGGGGCACCATTGCTGAGGGCTTCCTTGTCTTTGATATACTTTATTTACTGTATGCATTACACTAGGAGCCTCCTATGTGCAAGATCATATGTTGGGAATCCAAGGAAAAGAATTATATTCAGATTCGTGATTAGAACTAGCTAAGTCAGAAGGGTACCAACTAAGAGACTGCACAAATCCAGTAGGGTAGCAGGAGTAATGAGGACCTCTACCAGAACGGTGGCCAAATGAGTGAAGAAAAGGAGACAGATATGAGATAAGTGGAGATAAAATTCTAGGATTTGAAATCTAGATGCAAGAGAGTTTGTGAAGTCTGAGAGGTCAGGAGGGTGGTAGTACCAGAAACAGAAACAGGGAAGCTGAGGATAGAAGGATAGAAGATGAGCTCAATTTTGGACAGGCTGAGTCTTTGGTGATGGCCTGAGTTCTAGGTGAAGCTACCCAAGCAATTGGAAAGTCACAACCATAGATCATGGAGGAGGGAGGTATTGCTAAGAGTTGGGATGGGTACTAAGAGTTGAGACAGCACTATAGAAGCATGAATGGCCGTTCAGGACTGTATCTTGTGAAAAATCTGTGATAGGATTGAGTCTAGGACTATATTCTATGGCTAAGGGTGTCTATGAGAAAGCTTCTGCAAGTAATAGAGTTCCTACCTTTCATACAAAGCTCTATTCAGAAAGGCCTGGAACAACTTATTGCATTCAGCTAAATTCTGGTGCTTCTACAACTCTTCCATGAGATAAACAACTTAGGCAAAAGTCTTCTGCCTCTTCTGTATAAGCCATGTGGTAAATCAAAGTCGATTTGCACCAACAAAGTGGTACTATTGGGTAGTGTAAACTTGACTTTTGATAAATGGTGATTTGGGACAAATTATTTAATAAATAGCTGTTGGTGAGTTCTAGTCTTGATTCTGTCACAAATCTGTTCCATTTTTTTTTTAACAAACCAATCTCTCTTTTCTCCATAAGTTGGAGAATAAGTAAATTATACTTCCTTTGAAAGGGTCTAGTGAAGAGTCATTAAGGGAAATAATTGAGCTGTTCTTGGTAAAAGCAGAAGCCACTCCAAACTTACTAGAATATAGTACAAATGACAGAGTTACTCATATTTGTTTGTGAAAATGAAAAGTTTATGTTGGTAATTTAGGGTCAGCTTAATGCTGTCAGAAATTGTAAAAGGGTCATCCCCAAAGAGTCCAGACAATAATTGATGCAGATGCTACAAGGGAATGATAGAAAATGTGCAACACATTTCTACACATTACAAAAAATTAAATCTATTGAATCCCAGAAAAGATTATTACCAGTGACCACTATTATCCATCAGAAGTTTGCTACCTTTCGTGAACTGACAGGTGACTTATCTCTGTCAATTCTACCTCTACATCTCTCCAACCTTTCCCCTTTTGTTTACTCACATGGCCATGACCCTGGTCCAGGCCCTCCTTGTTTCTCCTTCTCCCTCTGCTTCCCAGATCTCCCTTATCTTTCAACCAGTTGTCAAGTTCTAACCACAGATCTGAATGTAACTCCTTCTCTGACTTCAGCCTCTTATTGGTGGTCCTTTAGTGAAATGCTCCTTTAGAAGTAAAACTGCAAAATCAAAACTATTAATAAGCACATGAAAAAGTGCTCTACATCTCTTATAATCAGAGAGATGCAAATCAAAACAACTCTGAGGTATGACCTCACACCTAGCAGATTGGCTGGAGGGGATGCAGCAAAGTAGGGACACTAATTCATTGCTGGTGGAGTTGTGAATTGATCCAGCCATTCTGGAGGGCAATTTGGAACTATGCCCAAAGGGTGATAAAAGACTGTCTGCCCTTTGATCCAGCTATAGCACTGCTGGGTTTGTACCCCCAAAGAGATAATAAGGAAAAAGACTTGTACAAAAATATTCATAGCTGCACTCTTTGTGGTGGCCAAAAATTGGAAAATGAGGGGATGCCCTTCAATTGGGGAATGGCTGAACAAATTGTGGTATCTGTTGATGATGGAATACTATTGTGCTAAAAGGAATAATAAAGTGGAGGAATTCCATGGAGACTGGAATGACCTCCAGGAAGTGAGGCAGAGCAAAAGGAGCAGAACCAGGAAATCATTATACACAGAGACTGATACACTGTGGTACAATTGAAGGTAATGGACTTCTCCATTAGGGACAATACAATGTCCCTGAACAACTTGCAGGGATCTAAAAAACACTATCCACAAGCAGAGGATAAACTGTGAGAGTAAAAACATCAAAGAAAAGTTACTGCTTGACCACAGGGGTGGAGGGGATATGACTGAGGAGAGACTCTAAATGAACACTCTAGAGAAAATACAAACAATACCGAAATGGGTTTCAGTCAAGAAAACATGAGATACCCAGTGGAATCATGCGCCGTCTATGGGACAGGTGGTGGAAGGGGGGTAGGGGGAGGAAAAGGAAATGATTTTTGTTTCCAATGAATAATGTTTGGAAATGACCAAATAAAATAATGTTAAAAAAAAAAGAAGTAAAACTGCAATCCCAACAGTTGCTCCCAATTCAGGTTGTCACAAAATTTCAAATTACCCATGACTTCTCCTACTATTATTACTGAGACATCATCTTTTCATTTCCATCAGTGGTTAGAAAACCGGTCCTAGGAGTTTATGACTGGTTGATTGGTTCTTGTCCTTTGTACTCAAAGAGGACCAAAATGGCATGACTGTTGATGGGGTTTTTAAATTTAAATTAACATATTTGTTCATTACATTAAAAACCCATCTCTCCTTCCCATTAGCCAAAAAGATAAAATTATGTTTATTATTTATTACTATTTATTAGTTCTTGTAGGTGGGTCTACACAAATCATTCATCAAACAATATCTCTGTTGCCATAGATAATATTTTATTTTATTTATATAAATTATTATTATTTATTTTCTTGTATCTACTTGTTTTATTCTTTGTAATTTCAGATAGGTCTTTCCATGTTTTTCCAAAGTTAACCTGCTTGTCATTTTTATGTGGTATTCCATCATAATCAGATGCCATAACTTGTTTAGCCATTCCCCAATTGATGGGCATCTTTTCAATTTCCAATTCTTTTCCATCAAAAAGAGAGCTGCTATATGTATTTTAGAACATATAGGTTCTTTTCTCCCCCCCCCCCCCAATCATCCTAGAAAGAAACCTAAGTGGTATTGCTTGGACAAAAAGTGTACACAGTTTTATAATTCTTTTAGTAATTCTGGATGGTTCTCCAAAATGGTTGAATCAGTTCTCAGCTCCACCATCAGTGTTAGTATCCCCATTTTTCCACATGACCTCCGACATGTGTTATTTTTCCCCCTTTTAGTCAATTTGATAGGTGTGAAATAATATCTCAGAGTTGTTTTGATTTGTATTTCTCTAATAATGATTTAGAACATTTTTCATGGTTATATATAGCATCAAAAATTATCTGTTTGTATCTTTTGACCATTTATCAATTGGAGAATGACTCATATTCTTATATATTTGACAAAATAATCTATATATTTTAGATATGTGACCTCCAAGAAATTGTAAATGTTTTCACAAACTTACCATTTTCCTTCTAATGGTAGCTACATTAGTTTTATTTGTTTAAACTCTTTTAAATTTAATGTATTCATCATTATCTATTTTAAATCTCAGTGTTTTCTACCTCTGTTTTTTTCATTAATTCTTCTCCTATCCATAAATCTGGTAGGTAGTATGTTCCCTGTTCTTCTAATTTGCTTAAGATATCTCCCTTTTTGCCTAGGTTCTATATGTATTTTAACTTTATCTTGATAAATGGTGTTAAGATTATCTGTCAACATCTAGTTTATGCCACACTGATTTCCAGTTTTCCCAATAATTTTTATCAAGTAGATTATTCTTTTTTTAAAATTTATAATATTTTATTTGATAATTTCCAAGGATTATTCATTAAAAACAAAGATCATTTTCTTTTCCTCCCCCCATAGCCGACGCGTGATTCCACTGGGTATCACATGTGTTCTTGATTCTATCCCATTGCCATGTTGCTGATATTTGCATTAGAATGTTCGTTTAGAGTCTCTCCTCTGTCATGTCCCCTCAACCGCTGTAGTCAGGCAGTTGCTTTTGCTCGGTGTTTTTACTCCCACAGTTTATCCTCTGCTTGTGAATAGTGTTTTTTCTCCTAGATCCCTGCAGATTGTTCAGGGACATTACACCACCACTAATGGAGAAGTCCATTACCTTCGATTATACCACAGTGTATTAGTCTCTGTGTACAATGTTCTCCTGGTTCTGCTCCTCTCGCTCTGCATCACTTCCTAGAGGTCATTCCAGTTTCCATGGAATTCATCCACTTTATTATTCCTTTTAGCACAATAGTATTCCATCACCAACATATACCACAATTTGTTCAGCCATTCTTCAATTGAAGGGTATCCCCTCATTTTCCAGTTTTTGGCCACCACAAAGAGCACAGCTATGAATATTTTTGTACAAGTCTTTTTGTCCATTATCTTTTTGGGGTACAGACCAAGCAGTGCTATGGCTGGATCAAAGGGTAGACATTCTTTTGTCGCCCTTTGAGCATTGTTCCAAATTGCCCTCCAGAATGGTTGGATCAATTCACAACTCCAGCAGCAATGCATTAATGTCCCAACTTTGCCACATCACATCCAGCATTCATTACTTTCCTTTGCTATCATGTTAGCCAATCTGCTAGGTGTGATGTGATACCCCAGAGTTGTTTTAATTTGCATCTCTCTGATTATAAGATATTTAGAACACTTCTTCATGTGCTTATTAATAGTTTTGATTTCTTTATCTGAGAACTGCCTATCCATGTCCCTTGCCCATTTATCAATTAGAGAATGGCTTGATTTTTTGTACAATTGGTTTAGCTCTTTATAATTTGAGTAAGTAAACCTTTGTTAGAGGTTTCTATGAAGATTTTTTTCCCAATTTGTTGTTTCCCTTCTGATTCTAGTTATATTGGTTTTGTTTGTACAAAAGCTTTTTAATTTGATGTAGTCAAAATTATTTATTTTACATTTTGTGATTCTTTCTATGTCTTGCTTGGTTTTAAAGTCTTTCCCCTCCCAAAGTTCTGACATGTATACTATTCTGTGTTTACCCAATTTACTTATGGTTTCCTTCTTTATATTTAAGTCACTCACCCATTTTGAATTTATCTTGCTGTAGGGTGTGAGGTGTTGATCAATTCCTAATCTCTCCCACACTGTCTTCCAATTTTCCCAGCAGTTTTTATCGAATAGTGGATTTTTGTCCCAAAACCTGGGATCTTTGGGTTTATTGTATACTGTCTTGCTGAGGTCGCTTGCCCCCAGTCTATTCCACTGATCTTCCTTTCTGTTTCTTAGCCAGTACCAAATTGTTTTGATGACTGCTGCTTTGTAATATAGTTTAAGGTCTGGGACTGCAAGGCCCCCATCATTTGTGTTTTTTTTTTTTCATTATTTCCCTGGATATCCTTGATCTTTTGTTCTTCCAAATGAACTTTGTTATGTTTTTTTCTAAATCATTAAAGACATTTTTTGGGAGTTCAATGGGTATGGCACTAAATAGATAAATAAGTTTGGGTAGGATGGTCATTTTTATTTTATTGGCTCGTCCTATCCATGAGCAGTTAATGTTTTTCCAATTGCTCAAGTCTAGTTTTAGTTGTGTGGAGAGTGTTTTGTAGTTGTGTTCATATAGTTCCTGTGTTTGTCTTGGGAGGTAGATTCCTAGGTATTTTATTTTGTCTAAGGTGATTTTGAATGGGATTTCTCTTTCTAGTTTTTGCTGCTGAGCTGTGTTGGAGATATATAGAAATGCTGATGACTTATGTGGGTTTATTTTGTATCCTGCAACTTTGCTAAAGTTGTTGATTATTTCAATTAGCTTTTTCATTGAATCTCTAGGATTCTTTAAGTAGACCATCATGTCATCTGCAAAGAGTGATAACTTGGTCTCCTCCTTGCCTATTTTGATGCCTTCAATTTCTTTTTCTTCTCTAATTGCTACTGCTAGTGTTTCTAGTGCAGTGTCAAATAATAGAGGTGATAATGAGCATCCTTGTTTCACTCCTGATCTTATTGGGAATGCATCTAGTTTATCCCCATTGTAGATGATATTAACTGATGGTTTTAGATATATACTGTTTATTATTTTTAGGAACGACCCTTCTATTCCTATGCTTTCTAGTGTTTTTAATGGGAATGGGTGTTGTATTTTATCAAAGGCTTTTTCTGCGTCTATTGATATAATCATGTGGTTCTTGTTGGTTTGCTTGTTGATGTGGTCAATTATGTGGATGGTTTTCCTAATATTGAACCAGCCCTGCATCCCTGGTATAAGTGCTACTTGATCATGGTGGATGACCCTTCTGATCACTTGCTGGAGTCTTTTTGCTAGTATCCTATTTAAGATTTTTGCATCTATATTCATTAGGGAGATTGGTCTATAGTTTTCTTTCTCTGTTTTTGACCTGTCTGGTTTTGGAATCAGTACCATGTTTGTGTCATAAAAGGAGTTTGGTAGAACTCCCTCTTTGCTTATTATGTCAAATAGTTTGTATAGTATTGGGATTAACTGTTCTCTGAATGTTTGATAGAATTCACTGGTGAATCCATCAGGCACTGGGGATTTTTTCTTAGGAAGTTCTTTGATGGCTTGTTGGATTTCATTTTCTGATATGGGATTATATAAGAATTCTATTTCTTCTTTTGTTAGTCCAGGTAGTTTGTATTTTTGTATATATTCATCCATATCACCTACATTGGTGTATTTATTGCCGTATATTTGGGCAAAGTAATTTTTAATGATAGGCTTAATTTCCTCTTCATCAGAGGTGCTGTCCCCCTTTACATCTTTGATGCTGTTAATTTGCTTTTCTTCCTTCCTTTTTTAAATTAGATTGACCAGTACTTTGTCTATTTTGTTTTTTCAAAGTACCAGCTTCTTGCCTTATTTATTAAATCAATAGTTCTATCACTTTCAATTTTATTAATTTCTCCCTTAATTTTTAGGATGTATAGTTTGGTTTTCTGCTGGGGTTTTTTAATTTGATTGCTTTCAAGTTTTTTTATTTGCATTTCTAATTGATTGATCTCTGCTCTCCCTAGTTTGTTAATATATGCAATCAGGGATATGAATTTACCTCTGATTACCGCTTTGGCTGCATCCCAAAAGGTTTGAAAGGATGTCTCGCCATTGTCATTTTCCTCGATAAAATTATTAATTGTTTCTATGATTTCTTCTCTAACTAAACGATTTTGGAATACCATATTGTTTAATTTCCAATTAGTTTTTGATTTGGTTTTCCATGTACCATTACTGATCATTATTTTCATTGCCTTGTGATCTGAAACGGCTGCATTTATTATTTCTGCTTTTCTGCATTTGTGTGCCATGTTTCTGTGACCTAATGTATGGTCAATCTTTGTGAATGTGCCATGTGGTGCTGAGAAGAAGGTGTATTCCTTTTTATCCCTATTTATTTTTCTCCATATGTCTATTAATTCTAATTTTTCCAAGATTTCATTCACTTCTTTTACCTCTTTCTTATTTATTTTTTATTTGATTTATCTAAATTTGATAATGGTTGGTTTAAGTCTCCCACTAATATGGTTTTACTATTTCTTTCTTCAATTCTCCTCGTTTCTCCATTAGAAATTTGGGTGCTATATTATTTGGTGCATACATGTTGATTAGTGATATTTCCTCATTATCTAAAGTCCCTTTTCACAAAATATAATTACCTTCCCTATCCCTTTTAATCAGGTCTATTTTTGCTTTGGCTTTATCAGATATCATGATTACTACTCCTGCCTTCTTTCTGTCAGTTGAGGCCCAGAAGGTCTTACTCCATCCTTTAATTCTGACCTTGTGGGTGTCTACCCTCCTCATGTGTGTTTCTTGAAGACAACATATGGTAGGATTTTGGATTCTAACCCATTCTGTGATTCGTCTATGTTTTATGGGTGAGTTCATCCCATTCACGTTCAAAGTTATGACTGTCACTGGTGGACTCCCTGGCATTTTGATATCCTTCCCTAATTCTAACCTTTCTTCTTCAGCTCTACCTTTTAGTCCAGTGATTTACTTTAAATCAGTCCCCCTTGTCCCCTCCCTTGATATGTTTCCCTTTCTAGTCCCTCCCTTTTTTTCCCTCCCCCTCCCCCTATTCTTCTCTCCCTTTTTTCTGTTCCCTCCCCCTTACCCCCCTTGGTTTTCCCTTCTCCCTTCCCTTGTTGGGTAAGATAGAATTCAAGATCCCAATGGATCTGGATGTTTTTCCCTCTCAGAGTTGATTTCCCTGAGACTAAGGTTTAAGTAAAAACTCTCTTCCTCTCCTTCTTATAGGAGTTTTCTTCCCCTCCCCTTTCCGTGTGAAACTTTGTGTGCTTAAGATTATTCTATTTGGTCTTTCTTTTCCTCCTATTTAGACATTACATTTCCCCCACATGTTAGTATACATAGATTGATATAAATGTAGTCTTTATAGAAGAGAGTTTGAGTAAAAGAAAAAGATAACATTTTTCTCCTTTTCCCTTTCCTTCATACTTACCTTTTCAGGTATTCCATGCTCTTTGTTTTTCGATATCAAACTTTCCCTAGTGCTCTGGTCTTTTCTTTGCAAAAACTTGGAAATCTTCTATTTTTTTGAATGCCCATACTTTTCCTTGGAAGTATATAGTCAGTTTTGCTGGATAGCTGATTCTTGGTTGAAGACCAAGCTCTCTTGCCTTTCTGAAAATCATGTTCCATGCCTTACGATCATTCAGAGTGGAACTTGCAAGGTCTTGTGTGACCCTGATTGGCCTTCCTTTATATCTAAATTGTCTTTTTCTGGCTTCTTGTAGGATTTTTTCTTTTGTTTGAAAGTTTTGGAATTTGGCAATTACATTCCTGGGAATTGTCTTTTGGGGATTTAGTGTAGAGGATGTTCTGTGAGCTCTGTCAGTGGCTGTATTGCACCCTTGTTCTAGAATCTCTGGGTAATTTTCTTTGATTATATCTTGTATTATGATGTCGAGTTTGCTGTTTATTTCTGGCTTTTCTGGAAGTCCAATTATTCTTAAATTATCTCTTCTTCCTCTATTTTCCAAGTCTGTCACCTTGTCAGTGGGATATTTTATGTTCTCTTCTAATTTCTTGGTCTTTTGGCTTTGCTTTATTAATTCTTGCCCGTTGTCTTTGAGTTGCCTGATTCTGACTTTTAAAGCCTGGTTTTCCTTTTCACTTTGGTCAAACTGGTTTTGTAGATGCGTGAATTCCTTTTGCATTATTTCCCACTTTTCCTCCCAGAGGGCTTCCATCTTTTTGATCCTTTCCGATTCAAATTCTTCATGGGTTTGTAGAGACTTTCCATTTCCTTTGGAAGGTTTTGGAGCATTTGCTTGTGTTTCCTCTTCTATCTCCTCTGTATTTTGTATTTTTGCTCCATAAAATGTGTCCAAAGTCACCCCCTTCTTCTTGTTTTTTTTTTTTTGGAATTTGGGGGCTTTTGTGCTTCTGTGGAGTTTGCTATATCTATCTGAGTGGGGAGGATTAGCTTTTCTTATCTCTGTCTGGTGTTCAGAGGTTTTAGCCCTAGGCAGATTGTCCATTCTATGCAGTTGTTGTTCTGTCTTCCCAGGGAAGACAGGAATTGCTGGTGTTTCCGTGTTACTGTCCTCCTCGGTTCCTCCTGATGCTTCTCCATTGCCTTACTTCCACACTCTGAGCCTGGCTCGACCCTTTCCTCGGGGTGTTTGTTTCTGTGCCTTATCCGGCCAGGAGAGCCAGCACTCTCAGGGGGGAGGGGCCGCGGCTTCCCGGAACTCTGAGGGCTCCTGATAGGATTAGCTTTCCCTGGTTTGAACTGAAAAAAATTACGCCTGGAGACTTCCTCAGCTGCATTGCATGGCCGTGTTGTCCTTTGTGCTCCAACACGCCCTAAGCACTCCACAGTGCTTTGCTGTGTCGCCCTCTCAGCCATTGAATCTTCTTATTGTTTTCTTCCATCTGTTCAGCTGAAGCAGTCTTCACATTCTGGGTGAGCAAAGCCCTGGTTCACCATGGGTTGACAACCCGATGGCTACCCTCACAAGTTTTGGCCGTCCTGTTGAAGCCATTGCCCGGGGTGTGGCTGCTGCCACATGCTAGCAGCTACAGGGAGCCACAGGTGAGAGCTGGGTGTCAGAGGTGGGGGTCAGAGGCTGGTGAGCTGCCCTAGGAGGGCACAACAAGACCTCCATACCAGAGATACTACCCCTCCCTGAGCACCCCATACACTCCATGCTGACCAGTATATGGGAAGAGGAAGACATTCCCCCAGAACTCAGAGATGCCTCCATCGTAGCCCTGTACAAGAACAAAGGCTCACGAGCAGCCTGTGACAACTACAGAGGCATCTCACTACTCTCCACTGCTGGAAAGATCCTTGCCCGTGTTATACTCAATAGACTCCTGTCATCTGTTTCAGAGCAGAACCTGCCTGAATCACAATGTGGCTTCCGACCAGATTGCAGCACCATCGACATGGTCTTCACGGTGAGGCAAATGCAGGAAAAATGCCTTGAGCAGAACCTGAGTCTCTACATTGTCTTCATAGACCTGACAAAGGCATTCTACACAGTGAACAGGGATGCATTGTGGGTGATCCTCAGCAAGCTCGGTTGCCCAGCAAAATTCGTCAAACTGATCCAGCTCTTTCATGTCGACATGACAGGGGAAGTCCTATCTGGTGGAGAGACTTCCAATCGCTTCAACATCTCCAATGGTATGAAACAAGGCTGTGTCCTCGCTCCGGTACTATTCAACCTATTTTTCACCCAGGTATTACGACATGCTGTGATGGATCTAGACTTTGGCATCTACATCAAATACCGACTGGATGGCTCACTATTTGACCTTCGCTGCCTGACTGCAAAAACAAAGACAACAGAGAGGCTCATCCTGGAAGCTCTGTTTGCAGATGACTGTGCTCTCATGGTCCACCAAGAAAATGATCTCCAAACCATTGTGGACAGGTTCTCCACCGCAACAAAACTGTTTGGCCTGACTATCAGCCTCAGCAAAACAGAGGTGCTGTTCCAACCTGCTCCAGGGAGGCCAACTAACCAGCCGTGCATTAGAATCGATGGCACACAGCTTTCTAACGTCAACACCTTCAAGTACCTGGGCAGCACCATCGCCAACGATGGGTCCCTAGACCACGAGATTAATGCCAGGATCCAAAAAGCCAGCCAGGCACTTGGGCGGCTGTGCTCCAAAGTCCTCCAACACAGCAGTGTAAGCACTGCGACGAAGCTCAAAGTGTATAACGCAGTGGTCCTTAGCTCGCTCCTGTACGGCTGTGAGACATGGACACTGTCCCGGGAGGCCAACTAACCAGCCGTGCATTAGAATCGATGGCACACAGCTTTCTAACGTCAACACCTTCAAGTACCTGGGCAGCACCATCGCCAACGATGAGTCCCTAGACCACGAGATTAATGCCAGGATCCAAAAAGCCAGCCAGGCACTTGGGCGGCTGCGCTCCAAAGTCCTCCAACACAGCAGTGTAAGCACTGCGACGAAGCTCAAAGTGTATAACGCAGTGGTCCTTAGCTCGCTCCTGTACGGCTGTGAGACAAGGACACTGTCCCGGAAGCACATGAAACAGCTGGAGCAATTCCACCAATGCTCCCTCTGGTCAATCATGAGGATCCAATGGCAGGACCGAATCACCAACCAGGAAGTCCTTGACAGAGCCAACTCCACCAGCATCAAAGTCATGGTCCTCAAAACCCAGCTACGATGGTCTGGATACGTCATCCGCATGGACCCACAGCGAATACCAAGACAGGTATTCTATGGTGAACTGTCAGCTGGACTCAGGAAACAAGGCCAACCAAAGAAAAGATTCAAGGATCAGCTAAAGTCAAACTTGAACTAGGCTGGCATTACACCAAAGCATCTAGAACTTGCTGCCTCTGACAGAAGCAGCTGGCGAACCCACATTAACCATGCCGCCACCACCTTTGAAGATGAGCGACGTCGATGTCTTGCCGCTGCACGTGAATGCCGTCACCAGGCCACAACCGCACCTCCCATAACAACTGGAGTCCCATGCCCCATGTGCCACAAACTGCATCTCAGCCTTTGGACTCCAAAGCCACATGAGGGTACACCGTAGATGAAACTGCACAAAGACAATAGTCATTCTCAATCACCAAGAGACTACTATATATATGGGTTGAATTGAGTATGCCCTGAGGCAGGGACCTTCCGTGAGACTCGGATGGAAGGATCCAGCCAGGGGGTTACAAGCTCCCCCGTCTCTCTATGTTTCCCTGCTGTCTGGGTGCCCCCTCGTCTGAGTCAGGTTGTTTTCAGGAAGGGGCCTTCAGATAGCCGGCCCTGAGGCTCTGAGGTTCCCTCTGCTGCCTTGGACTAGGCGCTCTGGGTTGGGGGGGATGGGTCCTGGGACCTTCCTTCTGCCTACCCCTTAGGTCCCAGTGATCTCGGGTTCTGGCTTTTGGGGGGGGGGCGTACCTTTAGATCCAGGTCCAGGAGGAGAATTCCCGGGGTCTATGCTGTTGATCGTTTCGAATTTCGGTGCTGTAGGAGCATATACTTTGAGTTCGGTAGGGAAGGGTTTCTGGAGATCTGAACTTTAGCTTTCTCTAAGCCGCCATCTTGACCGGAAGTCCCCTCAAGTAGATTATTCTTATTCCAAAAATTTGAATCTTTACTTTTGTCAGTCTTTTACTACAGTTTGCTGTACACCCATTCTGGGTTCCACTGATCTACTTTTTCTATTTCTTAGCCTATGCCAAATAATTTTGACAATTACTACTTTATAATATAGTTCAAGTCATCACCAGTCATCTTGACTTTTTTCTTGCCATTGGGCTTTGATGACTCTGGAAGAGAGAGTAAAGCTCATTCATAAATTGGATTTAAGTGAGATAGAGATGCACAAGTTGTGGACCTTAATTCTCTCCTCCAGAGTCATCAAAGCCCAGTAACAAGAAAAGCAAGACAGCTGGTAAGGGCCTAGAATACAATGATGGGCTTGGCATCTTTGATGTCTAACCAGGAGGTAAGCCCTCCACAATGCCTACTTCTACCTCCTTCATGGCTATTGGAACAAATTGTTCTCATCTGCCCCTTCCTTCAATTGCCTGGGGTAGTCTTGAGAGTAAGGAAGACTCAAATTCAAATTTATCTGGTTGTAGAACCTCCACCAAATTGCTTAATTTCTCTTTATCCCCAAGTAATTCTTAAAAACAAATGTTTTCAGACTGATTGATGGGAATATCATCTATCTAATCCCATTCTCATATACTTTTGATTTCTTTTCCTGTTTCTATATCTTGCATGCTATATCTTAACTCCATGAAGCTTGGGGCTGATGTGTATTAGGTACAGAGGAAACTCGCTCAATCAGGATATTTGGGTACATTTTCAGTGAACATTTACTTAGACTTTAAAAATCCACAAACACTACAAACCAGCACTTGACTTATTGTTTTGTTAGTTGTCCAGATGTAAGAAAGGGATAGAGAAAATGTTAAAAAAGCAGATTAATCTTTAAAGTGTGTTCTGCATTCTTTTTTTTTTCCTGGTGAGCCCATTGTTAACTATACCAACAGATCCCCAGCTGTTACTAAGTAGTGGCCATTAGTTCCATAGAGAAGTAGTGGTTAGATTGGTAGAAGGCAAAGACTATATAATCTCTCTTGAAGGGAGAAGCACAATTTTTGATAAACCTTTTTTATTTTCCAATATGGACACATTGCTGCTTTCCACCCCCACCTTCAATTCCCTCTGGAATGAATGCTAAAGCTTAGCCATTGTTAGCTAATATTTCTTTTTAAGTAAGAGTCTATAGATCTGTTTGTTTTTATGGCTTTTGCCAACTGGTGGATCATTACGTTGAGTAGGTCAGTGCCAAAATAAACATAACCCATGAGCTCACTGGGTTTGAGATCACAGAGTGGATGTGTTATCTAAAGTGGGGAGTTTGGACTGACTGTGTTGCTGTCTTAGAAAAAAAATAAGCTCAAGTATCAAAGCAAAAAAAAGGTTAACTCGAAACATTTTACCTTAAAGCTTCTCTGCTTCAAATAGCAAAGCCAAACTTTTTACTTGGTGCTTTGGGAAAGGAATGAAAAGGGAAATTTCCAGTAATAAGTAAGATGCAAAATAGGGTCTGCAATCCATTAAAGCCTTCAACCCAACAAGAGAAAAACTCATACTTCAGGGGTTCAAGATTTCTGACCTGACTTCTAAGTGGATCCTGTAGCCATTGTCCTTCTTAGGCTGCAGGTTGAAAGGAGATCATTTGACTTTGCTTACTTCATTTCCTGTTTTTACTCATTGTTGAACAGGAACAGGGAGGAGGGCTGGAGGGAAAGAGGGGAATGACTGAAGAAATTTGTGATAAATAGATTCTCCTGTTATGATGAAGCACAGGAGATACAGAACCCTGAAGAGAAGTGTGCTACCCTCCTGACAGTCTGTGGGGACCTAAAGTATACCATAAGAGCCACCATTATTCCTGATTCCCCTAAAATAAAAACATCTGATGGGTTTGGGGCACTGTAATTTGTTGTTCAGTCATTTGGACTCATGTTCGACTCTGTGTGATTCCACTTGGGGGTTTCTTGGCAAAAATAATGTTTTTACAGATGACAAAACTAAGGTAAACAAGGTTAAGTGATTTGTCCAGGGTCATACAGATAGAAAGTGTATGAGGAAGGATTTGAATCCAGGAAGATTCATCTGCAGGTCCAGCATTCTATCTACAATGCCACCTACCTACCCCTAGGCATTATAATAGCTGGCACTTATAGAGCACTTTAAGCAAAGTGCTTCAGCACATTGAAGGTTATTTCATTTGAGGTAAATAACATCCCCATTTTACAGATGAGGAAACTGGAGGCTCAGTAACTTGCTCAGCATCACACAACTACTAACTGTCTTGAAGATGGATTTAAATTCTTGTCTTACTCTCACCAAGTCTAGCCCTCTATCCATTATGTCACTCAGTTGCATCCTTGCAGGCATAATTCTCACCAGGACCATTAGTTATTGTTCAGAAATTAGACTATTACAAGTATTACACAACCTGGTGAGGACTTCTCTGCCTGTATGGCAGATCCAATTTGGGGGTTTCTTAGAAGGCACTTTATAGGATCCTCTTGCATGAACTCAATTTGGGAATTTTAACAGCCTAAAAAAACCTACCCACCTTCATTGAAGCCCCATTGTTGTATGCTATGAAAATTAAAGGATTTTTTTCAGTAGTAATTTTATCTACCATATATATAGGCTGACTTTTCAACAGGCAAACACAATAATTTTTGTATCCAGGGAAAGTAGCACAAAAGTATGTGTTTTAAAATTAATTTTTCCCTAATTTTCCAAAATCCAATTTCTCTCCGTCGTGTTCCCCTCCCCTTGTTGAAAAAGAAAGAAAAATGAAGCTCTTAAAAGAAATCTATATAGTCAATTGTAACAAATCCCCATATTGGCAGTGTTCTGGAATCAACATTTTTTTTATTGGTTCTAAGGCAGAAGAGTGGTAAGGGCTAGAGAACAGAGGGGTTAAGTGACTTGCCCAGGGTGACCCAGTTGGGAATTTGAACCAAGACCTGTCTCTAGACCTGGTTCTCCATCCATTGAGCCACCCAGCTGCCCCCTTGAATCAACTTTTGAAGACAAATTTAAACCTGAGAGAAACCCTAGGGCCAAGTGGAGAGGAACTTACCTGAAATATGGCTGATAGAATATAGGAGGAGTGAGGGTAGTGGACAATATAATAACTTCCTATTTTAACTATTCAATCATTCTTGCTAATTTAGAATTAAGCTTAGTTGTTTCCATGTTGCTAAAGGATTAAAACTGATGCAATAGGGGGCAGTTGGGTAGCTCAGTGGATTGAGAGTCAGGCCTAGAGATGGGAGGTCCTGGGTTCAAATCCGGCCTCAGATACTTCCCAGCTGTGTGACCCTGGGCAAGTCACTTGACCCCCATTAGGCAAAAAAAAGCCCTTACCACTCTTCTGCCTTGGAGCCAATACGCAGCATTGACTTCCAAAATGGAAGGTAAGGTTTTAAAAAAACAGATTGATGCAATAACATTCTAAATTTTAATTCCCTATGGCAAAGCCCTAGTTGTCTTATTCTCCTCTTGTTCATAGGGTCATCAGAACAGAGGAAGAATGATTTTCATGATATCCAATATCACTTTAGACTCAGATGAGACTGGATACGTTCACAATTATCCTTCTTTGGGATTCAAATATTGAGTGCAGCTACTTCAAGAAGAAAATCTTCCTTGAGTAGGTCATTCAAATTCCATCGAAAAGAATAGGGTCATTGGGTGCCATTGATAGTTCACAAGATGGGAAAACTCCAAAGTTTTATCATTCAGAGTCTTAATAGCAGGAAGTCACAGGCTACTGCAATGTGCAAGTGGCTGTGATAAAATGGTTGTGGTCTCTCAGGAATCAATTAGTATAGTTTCAGGGCAGCCAGATGGACCAGGAAACAGAGTGCTAAGCATGGAGTTCAAATCCAGTCTCAGACACTTACTAGTTGTGTGATCCTAAGTAAGTCATTTAACCTTATTTGCTCCCATTTCTTCCTCTGTAAACTGAACTGGAGAAGGAAATGGCAAATATCAATGGCAGTATCTTTGCCAAGAAAATCCTAACCCGAGTCATGAAAAGATGGGAACAACTGAACCCCCAAAACAACTTCCATGATACTTTCTTCATTGAGCCCTAAGTTCCTGAGGTCACTGTCTGTACCTTAATGTGATATTGATAACCTTAACTATTAAGGGGGTATAGCAGAAAAAAACATAGGTCTTGGAGTTTTTGAGTCTGTGTCCTTTCTGTTGTGATTCTGGGAAAGTCATTTAACAGTCTATAAGTCTATTTTGTCACCTGTAAAATCCAGAACAATGCTCAGAGTGCCCATTCCATGTGTTTAGGGAAGGAAAGCATTTTGCAAACCTTGTAAAGATCACGTTATATTAATGTAAGCTATCATCACAGGTAAGCAAGATGGTAGTAGGGAAACACTTTTTGTTCTTGGAGTCAAAAGACTTGAGTTCACTTACTCTGGATGACACCTCCCCAGCTATCAACCTTAAAATCCTCTTTTAATCCCAGGTAAGTAGGATGTTTGGGAAAATATTGACATATTAGCTATCTGAGTGAGTCTTTTCTTTTCAGGCTACTTTCTCAGTAATTCTCTTAGTTAATCTCTTCTAGGACAACACCACAACTGTCTAAAATTCCTTGGAGGACAAGCTTGTTTCTTTCTCTTGGGGAAGATTCAGACTTGTCTTTAAGTTCCAGATGTGCCAAGTCTCTATTCTTTTCATTCTACATTCCATTTGGGTGGCATTTTTCCACTCTTAAACTTCCTGACATATGTCCTGTTTCACCTCTACATGTGAGATCCATTTTCTACCTTTCTTCCTTTGATTGAAAGCCCGTTTCGGGTTGCTTTTTCATTAAGGCATACTTCATTGTTGCTGATAACCTGGATGATCATCTTCTCCTGAGAGGCTGTTGTCAGCTTCCTAACTCTTTCCCTCTGAAAAGACTAGCATGCATTTTGAGCATAGATACGGTTTCTGCTCTTCAGACAGATAAATTCTCAGCTTTTTCTTCAAACTGTTTATGACTCATTTAGTTAACATTTTTACCTCTTTTATCACATTTATATTCTTTTATCACCTCTTAACAACCTGACAGTCACACCCAACTTCCTTCCCCTTCTCTTACTAATCTCTTATTTTGTTTTAGCCATTTGTTTTACTTACTTTTTATTACTTATATTGCCTTATCAACTACCTTTTTCCTTTTCTTCAGCTCCTTTCTCCTTAGGTTTTTTTCCTTCTTCAACCAAAACATTTTTCTTCCAGAACTGAAGTTCAAAGTATTTCTTCTCTCCCAATTTAATATCGTGCCTTCTTCACAAACCCAAATCCATCCCAGTTGTCTCACAAAGTCCTTCCAGTTATTCAACTTGAGTCCTCCACCCCCATTTCCTCTTGCCATACAATTTTCCTCTTTGGAAGCAGAAATGTAGAAAATTCATACTTGAGTTTAAAAAAAGACCACCACTCAGCATTAGACTAGGAGGTATGGCTAGATGATAATTTAGCTGATAAATATCTGGAAGTTTTAATGGCCTGAAAGCTCACTGAGTGATATGGCAGCCAAGAAAGCTATTACTCTCTTTTTGTGGTTGTTTGGTTGTTTCGGTCATGTTCAAAGTCATCACAACCCCATTTGGAGTTTTCTTGGCAAAGATGCTAGAATGGTTTTCCATTTCCTGCTCCAGCTTATTTTACAGATGAGGAAAATGAGACAAGAAAGGGTAAATGATTTGCCCAGAGCACACAGCTAATAAATGTCTGAGGCCAGATTTGAACTCAGAAGATGATTCTTTCAGACTCCAGGCCTGGCACTCTATCCACAGTGCCACCTAGCTGTCCCATTGCTATCTTAGGTTATCTCAAGAGAGGTATTAAAAGAGATTTTTGGAAATGAGGACAGTTATAGTCCTATTACACTCTTCCCTAGCCAGAACACAATTGAAGTTATTTTGTTCATTTCTGGGTACCATATTTTACTTGGGACATTGGGAAGCTGGAATGTTCCTAAAGTAGGAAAACTATCCATGGTGAAGGCCCCAGAGTTCATTCCATTGGAAGATTGCTTGAAGAAATGAAAAAATGTTTGGTCAGAGAAACAGAAAACTTAGTGGGAACATGTGAAAGCTACCTATAACTTTTCAAAGGGCCAGCCCGTGAAAGAGAGACAATATTTTTTCTACTTATATAAGAGAGCAGAAAGTTGCAAAGAGAGAAATAAAGCTTTGAGGTCAGGAAAAAAATTCCTGACATTTCAAAATGAATTCAAAAAATGAAACAGGCTGCCTGTGGAGGTAATAATAACAAACAACCACTAAAAATTTATATATTGCTTACTATGTGCCAGGCCTTGTACTAAGTGCTTTACACTATTATCTTATTTGATACTCACAATTCCAAAAAGTAGGTGCTATTATTATTCTCATTTTAAAGACAATGAAACTGAGGCAAACAGAGTTTATGTGAATAGCTCAAGATCACAGAGCAAGGAAATATCTGAAGCTGGATTTTTTATGTGTGTGTGTGATTTGAAAATTTTTATTTAATTAATTAATTTAGAATATTTTTTGATGGTTACATGCCAAAAAGGCAGCCAGGTGCTGCCCATATGCTGTTATGCACTTGGAAGGAGACCTGACTCATCATCGGGGAGGACACCGAGCATGGCACTATATACATAAATGAGAAACTTTCTGAATTAGTTCCAGATTGCAGGGAGGTAGAGGAAAGACATAGTGGACAAGCGTGAAGAGTTGGACCCCTAATGTTCCCAGACTTGCAGAAATCCTAGAGACTTTGAGGAATTATCACCAGTGGTAAGTTCATGCCTTCTCTTCTAGGCTGAGCTAACAGTTTATTTCACTTCCAGAGAGAGTTCATTCATTCTGGTATCAAACTGAAACCTAGATTTACTTAGAAAATAACAAATTAATATTATCTATGTTGTCTTGTATTTTTATTATTTTTTTAGAATTTCCCAATTACATTTAAATCTAGTTACTGCACTCAAAGTTTTTTAGAGGTTGTGAGTTTGATACCTCTGTTCTAAATTGTATGATTTCTCCAGTTTTCATTTGTTGTTTTCCTTGATCAAATGGGCTTATTTATCACTTGTGATGATTTTTTTGTGTGACCAGGATTCAATAGAAAGGGGATAAGATAGTGAGTGTAAACTAAGGACAATCATTCTCCTTGGAAGTGGCTAAGAACATAGATTTTATTTTGAACCTGTCATCTGGTAAGCCAGAAATGTTTTTAAAAGTCGAAGAGAAATAAAATTCTAGCCCACCATACCTCTTGGAGAATGGTGAAAATATTTCCTCTTGCCTTTTTTTATTTTCTATAGCTTGCCTACCCCTTTGAGCTATTGTACTGGTGGTACAGACATGGCCCTTGGATAGTCCCTTTTCTCCTTAGAGGTAGGATCTGTCCATCCCACCCATGAGCCATTTCTTTATGTATAAGACATCTCTATGCAATATAAACCTTCATATGTTAGCACAGACCATGGTGTGATGAAATATTGTCTCTTTATATTTACTATCTGTTATACATGGATTACCTCTATTATTACTTAATTTGAATTGGAGTAATTATTAAATTACCAAGTGCTGCAGTGGATAAAGTACTAGATCTGGAGTCAGGAAATCCTGAGATCAAATCTGGTCTGAGACACTTACTAGCTGTGTGACTCTGGGCAAGTCACTTAACCCTGCTTGCCTCAATTTTCTCATCTGCAAATATGAACTGGAGAAGGAATGGCAAACCACTCTAGTATCTTTGCCAAGAAAATTCCAAATATGGTCAGTAAGAGTTGGATATGAAAAAAAAAATCTGAACAACAATTATCAATACCATGCATTATTTATCAACTTAGCTGATGTTTACTAATGTGATGAATTAAAATTCTGAGATGTTATAACCGGGAATTCTTGAACTTCAGAAAAATTCAATGGATAGGGAAGAATAGAATAGAGAGAATACTTTAGTAATACAAAGGATACTCTAACTATAGGTTCTGTTTCACCAAGAGAGGGCATGGTCCATATTTTGGCCTGTACCCCTGTGGAAAGTGAGATAGGTGAGCTCCTGGAAAAGGAGCCGATGACCAAAGAGCATTGATGGTGACAGCCTGTGGTGGTTGCATGATAAAGAAGTTCTTCCTCTCTCTCCAATAAAAATATGTTCTCAGATTATGGAACCTGGAGGAAAAAAGTCCCATTTGCCCCAAATAGTTATAGCTCCACTCTGAGGGAACAGTATTAGAATGACCAGTTTTAAAATTATACAATGATGCTTTATCATAACTATTACTATATGAGTTGGTATCATGAATTTGGATAGCAGAGCTTTAGGTTTGTGTATCAGCAGGGATATGCTGATAAATGTTAATAATTAGTACTCTGGGGGGAAACAGCACACTTTTAAGTTTAATCTGCATTATTAACATTTTCTCCAATACATTCTTAAGTCTAAATGATCAACAAAACAATAAATGAAGCCCTGATTTGTAGTATTTGCTTCATTTCTGACATGTAAATCCTCACATTAAATAATTAAATAGGCTTTCAGGAGCCAGTTCAAGATGACCCCAGCACATCATGGTGCCTAGAGAAGTTTTATAAAAAATACACTTTTAAAAACTAAATATTCTGTGAAATAAATAAAGGGAGGGAAGTTCAGTGCAAAAATATCAATGAGCCACACTCTAGAGTCTTCTTTTAGGAAAATCATATTTGTGGGATTTGTTGGGATAAATCCTAGGCACTATGAGATTTCTAAAGACTCTGATTCACCGAAATGGCCCTACAGTTGTGTGCTGTCCTAGTGAGGGATCTTCAGGTCATGGCCATGAAATCACTCAGTGCTTCAGTATTCTAATATACTTACTGGTATAGAGTTTTATTTTTTTCATTTTGCCTTCTTGTGGAAAAAAGTGTCCTGGAGAGCTCCAAAGGCCGCCGACCTAAAAGGGATAGATTTCATCATGGCTCCAGATGCCAAACCTCAAAACAAGTGAGTCAGAGTCTCCTCTTACTTCCATATCTTCAATTCTTCCAATGCTGACTAGAGATCCATGTTTGTATCTATGAGTACAATCTGGTCCACTGGGCCTTCTTCCCCCCTCACTCCCTACCCCATCTCCTCATGAGCTGCTATGGTTTTAATCATCATGTCTCTGCAGATTACTCCAAGATCTAGTTATCTAAGCTTAGTATCCTGAGCTTCATTCACTCATCACCTTCTGCCTATTCCAAACTTCCCTATTTCTATCAAAGGCATCATTGCTCTTTCAGTCATTCATATTGTCATAGTCATTCTTCACTCTTTGCCTTCCCTAACCTTTTTCAAGTGGTTTCCATGTTCTATAGATTATAACTCTATAAAATCTCTTGATACCTTTCTCTCCTTCACATGGCCACCACTCTAGTTCAGACCTTCTTCACCATTCACCTGAAATAATGCAATAGGCTCTATATATCTCTCCCTGCCTTACATCTATTTTCTCCACCTTCTGTGTGTTGCCAGATCATTGTTTCTTAAAGGAAAGGCTTATCATGACATTAATCTCCTCAGTAAATACTAGGCGTTCCCTATTTTCCTTTCAACATTTAGACCCCTCAGTTTGCCATTTAAAGTTCTTCAAAACGTGATTCCAACTTATTTTTCTAAAGTTATAATATCTTCCTCTTCTTTCATATTGATTTTAATTTGTTCCTGTGTGTGTATTTGGGATAATATGTAAAGCACTTAGTACTTAGCATAGTATCTGTGTACATGGTATGCACCCAACAAATGATGTTTCCTGGTTCCCCTTTCTCTGATCTCATAAGAATAAAGCCCTCACTTGTCAAATCACCACTCCAGGACTAGGTCATCAACCTAACTCCCACTTGTACTTGTGATAGCAGTCCTGAGAAAATATGTCCACATCCTTCTCCCCATTCAGATTCTAGGGTTAATTCTAAAGGGTTGTGGGATTCTAACATAGTTGCTTCTGGGCCTCTGCTGGTGGGTTTCCCATTTTCAATCAACATCCACTAGTTTTGAGAAAGGGATTTACTGAAAAGTAATAGTAAATAAAAAAGTAAAAGTAATAGTAAGAATAATTGGTAGAAAACATCCCTCAGACTCAGGCTTTAAGTAAAAAAGGAATGAGGAATAAATATAAAGGATATATGAAGCTAAGGGGTACCTCCTAATTCCTGACCCAGAAAGTTCTTTTCTCCTTTGTAGAACCCTCATAGGTTTGCTGTGCTGGGGTACTGTGCCCACTTCTTTTTATTTTATTTTATTTAATTAGATGATTTAGAATAATTTCCCATGGTTACAAGACTCATGTTCCTTTCCTCCCCTCCCCCCTCCCATATATGACACACAACTCCACTGGGTTTAACATGGGCCATTGATCAAGACCCATTTCCTTATTATTAGTATTTGTACTGTGCCCACTTCTTATCTGAGTCAAGGAGTTCTATTATTGCTACTCTTCTCTCTATGCGAGAAAGGAAAAATGCTATTTGTCTTCTAGACACTATACTGACTCCTTATCAGGCTCAGTGATCACCGTAAGGAACCTCCTGACTGTGCAATTCCCACAAGGAATTGCTTGACACTTCCATGTCCAAATTGAACACAATGATTTCTTAAATCCTATGGTTACCAACACTGCCTCTGGTGGATTCTGCCATTCACTTTAATTATTGGAGGGACTTCAGGATCTCCTTAATTTACTTGATAACCTGGGCATTCCCTCTTGGAATATTCATTCACTTAAGATTAATGGGAAAAAAAAAACAAACACAAAAGAAACAGTTGGAGCTGGATGAGGAAATGTGACCAGTTGCTATTCCTAACCCACCAGTTTAAAGTAGCCCACCCCTCACAAAGTCAACAAAGAAAGAGGATGACAGATGAGCAAGTTATACTTTTTTAATTTACTCTCATTTTCAGGCTAGATCTCCTGAGTAATTAGTTCATTAACCAATTAGAAAACTTTATTATCATGTGAAGAACTATGAAGAAAACTGCATAGAAAATCACTAAATAGTTGTTTGATTGGAAAATGATGTGAGCCAGCTATACAGCAAGAATGATAGATAACTAGTATACTTACAGCATTGTGATCTAGTAAATGTGGGGAGATCTGGAAGAAGTCCCCTGAAAAGCAGTTCTCAATAGTAGAATGAGATGGAAAGATCCAGTAAAGAATCAAAGTCATCTTGGAGGGAATTACCTAGTAAAGTCTTTAAAGTCTCTGTCTTTGTCCTCATAAATGGAGGGTGAATAGGGGTGTTCATGGTGGGCTAGCATCTTTGGTATAAGGACTTACCCAGTCTTTTTCAGGGCTGCTCATCCACCGTTGGTGTCTAGCTTTCACCCAACTAACATGGAATCGTGACAGAATATCTTGATAACAGGGCAGGAAGCACAATTCCCTTCAGCCTCACACCTTCACTTACACCTTCAGCTTCTGCTGCTAGCTGGGGAAGATATGATCTTAGGGCTCATTAATACTCAATCAGCCTAATCTAGTTAATCAGCAGAGCAGAGAAGAAGCCCCTTCAGGACAAAATAACCCAAACCCATAAATTCAGCAAATAATCAGAGGAGAAAGATTACAGTCAATGACAGGGGGGGGAAAGAAGGAAAAAAATGTGAGTAAACATCAGAAAAAGAGAAAAGAAATTACAATCGACAGCTTCTATCCAGGTAATGAACAAAGAACAAATGAAACACAGGAGGATCATGGAACACCAAGCAAAAACACAGAAACTTGAGTGAATTGGATTCAGGATTTGGAAAAACTCAAAACACAATTCAAAAAACAATTTAGAGAGGCTAAAACATTTGGGAAAAACACTTAAAAAGCAAAATAAACCATCTGGAAACAGAGGCACATGATTTAAAATAAGAAAATAGTATCTTGAGATCCAGAATTGACCAACTTGAAAATGAGGCAAAGAAAGTGAAAGATGACCTACAAAGAAAAGCAGACCAGAAGGAGAAGGATGACCAAAAAGACAGGGTGAAATTCAGTTTTTAAGAATTAGAATCCAACAACTAGAAGCAAATGACTCACAAGGCAGAAAGAGTCTGTAAAACAAAATCAAAAGAATGAAAAAATTGAGGAAAATATGAAACACCTCATTGATAAAATTTAAGAATTATTGGACTATTGGAAAATCATTACAAAAGAAAAAACCTGGACATCATTCTACAGGAAATTATCCATTAAACTGCCCCACCATTCTTGAACAAGAGGGAAAAGTAGAGAATGAAAGAATCCACAGATCACCAATTGACAACACCCAAGAAACTCATTCAGTACTCTGCATAGTATGCTATTAGGTTAGGCCATCTAGCAAAAATCTTTCCTGGGTCAGGAAAAGTTGGATAGTGAGATATTGATGTTGATGATGATGTTATTATTGATTATTGATGAGTTGATGTTGATGATGGTGATTATAATGATGATGGTGATAATTGAATTTTGAGTTGGAGGCTTTCTTTCCATTTGAACCTTTCTGACCCTTCCTACTGTAATGATTAAAATTTTCTTGGAGACTGTCTCCAACCTCTTTCACCCTTATATTGTACTGGCCTTCTCCTCTCTCCTCCCATACACTTCTTTATGAAATATAAAATTACCCCATTTTATTTATTTTCCCATTTCTCTTGGTAACATTCAATTGAAGGATATGATTATCTTAATAATTTTCGCTGCTTCCTGTCAGATCCCTGTCCAAAATTTACAGGTTTGCAATTCTAACAGCAATGAATATATATCCATTTCTCTATGAGTCCACCAGTTTTGTTTCATTGAAATCAGGATGACCAAGCTGAGGCCTGAAGAAGGATTGAGAAAATGCACCTTCCTCCCTTCTTCTAAAAGGTGAAAAACTATGGGTGGAGAATATAGAATATACTCCCAGACATGTTTGATGTGTTGGTTAGTGTTAGTGACTTTGCTAACTTAAAACATTTTTGTTTTAAGAGAGGGCATACCAACCAGAGGATGAGTGCGACCTTTGGCTTGGTTTGCCAGAAAACATTTTTCTTAAAGGGAATCGTGCAAATCCTGAAATACAAAATACCTATTGAGTAAATGCTTATATTCAGCTAGTTTTAAATCTCAGTGATATTTATTAATGACACTTCTATACTTTTGATTTTTCTGACAATGAGTGCTTATGAAAGCCTTTTGTATTTAACATAGTTTTGGGGCATAGGAAATAAACACCTGCCTTATGCCTGATTAAAATTTTTAAAAAAGAAGCTATAACATGTACAGCAGTCACATCCCAGTAAAATCATCTTGGCAGGTGGACTAACGAGGTTGACAGTGCCTAACAGTTCTCAAACCTGTTGGTGAATTGGAAAGTGTCTACTCCAAACATGTAGACTTCCTCTGGAAGAATGAGTAGATGAGAATAGTTTGTTCCAACTGCCATCAAGACTGTAGAAATAGGCTCCATAGTGATCTTAGAACTTGGTTAGATGTAGAAGAAGCCAAGGTCATCCAATACTTCCCAGGCCATCACTAATTGTCCTAACTTTTATCTTGCCACTGGACTTCAATGACTCTGGAAAAGAAAGGAAGGCTGATGACTTTGTGCAACTTTGCCTCACTTAAATCCATTTAACCACAAGTCAAGTTATCACTCCATGATGTCACTGGTTCTATTCTAAATAAAGATATTTATTTATTTATATATTAAAAATATTGTTCATAATTTTGTTCCTGTTCTATATTGTGGTTTCATCTATTATGGGGATAGAAGCATAAATGCATGTTTACTGATTATGTGAACCTTGACTAAAATGTTAGGTAATGGCTCATTTCTTGATGATATGGAATACTTGGGTAAACCAAATACGACAAAAGAGATGAATATAAGCATCCACGTTGGGATTCAAAAAAACAGTTATAATTATAGACTAATGGAGATAGGGCCAGAGAAAAGAGCATGTCAGAAATAACAACAGTATGACATGGAAACCACAAAAATTATTATTTTGGAACATATTAAGAGAGTCTCAACATCCAAAATGGAGGAGGTAATGCTTACTTGTTAGGAATATGGTAGAAGTTAGAAGAAATCTCTTATAGAGTTGTTCCAACAGAAAAAGCTAAAATCACTAGAAAATAAGAGCTGTATGTCGGTTGCCTCTTTTACCCTGAAACCAGGATAAAAGCCAGAAACAACTGGACTTGAGGGTCTCTGAGTTTTTTTCTAGTTTCTGTGATTTTGTAATATCTGCCTTTAGCCAAAACATTGTTAAAATATGTGGAACAGCACAGGATGAAGGGCATATTCTGTTAATACTTCATTAAAGATCTCCTCTTGGGTGGAAATTGATCCATTAAATACCACCAGTTGAAACTAGTTACTCATACTGTTCTGAATCAAACAGTATTATCTAGCTTAATTCTCTACATCTTTCCCATAAGGCAATCATAAGAGATTTTTTTTCAAAAGCCTTGCAGAAATACACATATAGTTTACATCTGGCATTATCCTGATCTCCTAATCTAGTAACCCAATCTAATTAGATTAGTATGGCATGAACTTTCTTCATGAATTTGTGCCAACACAATAATTCTTCTTTCCCTAAGTGCTCATAAATCATTTCTTTATTAATATATTTGAGAACTGGGGTAAGAATTGAAGCCTAGACTACTACCTTGGGATTTAAACCATATAACTTCTTTTATTTTTTAAAACTCTTCCCTTCTCTCTTGGAGCCAATACCAAATATTGGTTCAAATAAAGAAGATGGGTAAGGGTTAGGCAACTAGGGGTAAATGACTTGTCCAGGATCACATAACTAGGAAGTGTCTGAAGTCAGGTTTGAACTTTTTGTTCTCTGTTTTTGAAATCTAGTTTGGTGGATTAGAATGACAGCTTGGAATTGACTAAGTCCATACCACTAATGGTCTTTCATAGCTAGCTTATCAACTCTAGAGACACAGTCAATGCAAGAGAGTTTTGTGAGAGAAGTCCAAGCCAGCTATGGAAGAAGAACATAGCTCTTGAGAGAGCATCATTCTTTGTCTTACCCTTTGTGCCTCTATCAAAGGGTGACAGGAGTGAGGAAATTTCTCTCTTCTACACCCTGCTATCAGGGATGGCATTTCACATTGGAGTTTCTTGACCAGTAGGAGTCATCCTACCCAATAGGAAGTTAATGGAATCACCTAGTAGAAGAATAATGCTTGGCAGCAGAAAAGAAAGCCAACTATATATATTTTAAACCCTTACCTTCTGTCAAGGCAGAAGAGTGCTAAGGGTTAGACAATGGGGATCAAGTGACTTGCCCAGGGTCACACAGCTGGGAAGTGTCTGAGGCCAGATTTGAACCTAGGACCTTCCATCTCTAGGCCTGGCTCTCAATCCACTGAGCTACCCAGCTACCCACCTGCCCACCCCCCAACTATATATTTGAGAGAGAATTAGCCATGGAACTTAGGAGTTGAGCTACAGAGAGAACAGACTCAGATAAACAATTTACCAAGCAGAGACATTGTGTCCAGGGGAGAGGGAGAAAAGCATGCAACAAGAAGAGAAAAGGCATTATTATTTTACAATGCTGAAGGAATAAGTTGTGTTAGCCACATGTTTTCCCCACCCATGTACCTCAAAACCAATATACTCTAAATTCATGCCCACTCTTCCCACTAATGCTATGTATATTGGTGGGAGATCATGTCCCAGATATATGGGAATGGAGTCAGGAGAACATTGGTACCTACATTTCTTACTATATCAATTTAATAAATATCTTTGCTTTGAACTAATTATATCTCCTAACTTTCTGCTAAATATAAGCATATTAGTGGGGGCTCATGAGTTATATAGCTTTAGGAATGTAAGCTCAACATACTCGGTTGTTTCCTGGGTCCCCAACCAGCTACCTGTGAATGCACATTTTGGAAGGTAGCTTAGAAAGGACACGTTACTATTATTCATTAGTCTTCAAATGTTTCTGACAGTTGCCCTCATTCATACCTTAACTATATTATATATTATATAATAATATTCCATGTGCCTTGGGGGTACCTACAGTCAGTTAAAAAAGCATGCATGAAGATCCATTTAAAGAGCCTGAGAAAAATACAGTAACTAGAAGAGAATTCCATCATGAAAACTTAGTGAGGAAAGATATCCAGAAGGAGATATTGATCTAAAGGCTTATTGCAGAAAGTTCAAGCTGGGACTGAGGAAAAAGACATTAGAATTCGTAATTAAGATATCATTTGTGAATTTGGAGTAATCAAAAATCATTTGATTGATGGAGTCAGAAGCTAGGAAAAGAGTGAAGAGAGGAAGTAGAGACATTAAAAATAGGAAGTTATCAGAAGGCAGACTGGAGAGAACCCCTTTGCTCTTCCCTTTCCACTCTACTAGCAGCTTCCCTATCTGTCAATGGGTTTGTCTACCTCCAACTCATTCAGCTTAAGGTGGAATTTTCCTTTTCAAGGGGTTTTATCCAAGGATCCAAGGATGATAAGGATGACAAGGATGATAAAATCTAGTGAGTGTTTATCCTGAGAATAAGAGACATAGGTAAACTTGTAGATACTTTGAGAAAAAAATGGAGAGATAGAGAGCAATTGAAGATTAGAGAGTAGGGCCAATTTGTTGGAGAAGACAGAATGGAATAGCATAAAGGATGCAGGTAGAGGGGGTTGTATTGGCAGAAGGGCCACATTTTCATTTGAGAAAGAAATGAAGGTATAAATGGAGGTAGGGCAGAGAAAATGTCTGAATGATGCAATATGAGAAGGAAAGAAGGGAGAACTTGGAGATTTTAATTAAGAGGGAATATTTGCTCAGAAGGGGAAGTAATTCAGATCTTTCCAATGAATAGAATAAATGGAGTTACATCCTAAGTTGAATGAGTTGGAGACAAACATAGACCTATAGATGGATAGACAGAGACTCATTGGCAGTAAGGGAAGCTGCTAGTGGGATGGAGCAGAGATGTAATTCTCTCCACTCTTCCATCTGATAACTTCCTATTTTAATTAATTATTCTTGCCAAAAAAAGCAGCATGGGACAGTGAATCAAGACAAGGTCTTGAGTTCAGGAAGACTTGATTTAAAGGCTTGTCTCTCTCATATATTGGGCAAATCACTTCATGTCTTGGTGTTCAGTCGACTCAGTTATGTCTGACTTTTTGTGACTCTGTGGACCTCTGTCCACAGGGTTTTCTTATTACGTATATTGAAGTGGTTTGCCATTTCCTTCTCTGATGGCAAATAGAAGTTAAATGACTTGCCCAAGGTCATATAGCTAGAAAATTTCTAAGGCTGGATTTGAACTTAGGTCTTCCTTATTTCCAAGCCCAAAGCTCTATTCCCTGCACCTAGTTGCTCCCACTCTTAATGTCCTCAGAAACTATAAAACTATACTTTGTAGAGAAGGTGCCCAGATGCATTGGCAGAGGGAGAATTTCCTTATCTGGGATCCCCCCTCCCCACCAAATGAAATGATGAATTTATCCCTATCACTATTTTTGCTTATTAAATGCCAATTTTTGTTTTTTTTACTAATGAAGGGCTGACGGCACTGTGGGGGACCTCTGAACCTGGAGCCCTAGGACAAGGCTAGCCACTCCCAAGACCTCTACCATGCTCATCTAGTTGAATCTACAAGGGCATGTGTTGGAAGGGTGGGGAAATAGAAGGTAATAAAATCTACAATTTCTTGTTTGCCTTATAAAAGAAATCAATATTTGTCATAATTCAGATTGTGGCTTATTTGCTTGACTTACATGCTAGGTTAAAATCCACAGTGCTTAAGCCTATCCTAAGGGAGTGTGGGGTGGGTTAGGCAGAAAGCACTAATTGCTTTATAAAGTCACTCTTGCCTATATAGTTAACTCGCCACTGAAGCATGGATGCAAGTCAGATCCCTCTAAATGAGGTTTAACTTTAAGGTCTTTGGAAATGAGGAATCTGCTTTTTACAAGTTTTTGTTGTGTCATGGTAGGGTCCCAGCTTTAGAGATTGGCACCATCACCATGCCCTTGTGTGGCCCCATGCCTATTCAGCATCAGGGTTTGGGTCTGTTTGTCTTAGGGCTTTCTGGTTTTGAAAGAATGGTTTCATCTCTTGCCAGCTTTCTGCCTGCAGGGAAGCATCCTATGGGCTGTTGCTAACCATCTCTATGCAAGCGTGGGCTGTTGGCTAGCATCAATATGTTTTTCTTTGGTCTTGCTACAGAGATATGTGGAAATAGGAATATATTCTTACAACCATCTGCAATTATGTTGAAGATTTTAGGAGGTGGAGATGGGTGGTGGGGAAATTTTATGGCTAATGGAGCAACGGGCAACCTCAATTCAATCAATCAACCAGCAATCATTTATTAGGTGTCTACTAGATGCCAGGCATGGGGCCAGGTCCTGCGAATATAGAGACAAAAGTGAAATAGTCCCTGCCCTTAAAGGGCTTGTATTCTGTATGGGGAGAGAAGTGTGCAGGTCTAGGCATATGCAACTTCCATTTCTTATAAACCCTTCAAGCATTCCTCTCATCATGACTGCTCCTAGATAGAAGGTTGGGTAAGAGAGGGGAAAAGGGTGGGCAATATGCCCCCTGTCGTGGAGGCAAGGAAAGTCCAGAGAGAGGCTATTTCATTCATTCATTCATTCACTTATTCATCAAACATTTATTTGCCTTTTAGGTCCTATACATTGTATTATCTTCCTTGAAGGCCTGCATCTAATTCGTAGATGAATGGATAACATGAGCCAGGAATCTTAATTTTAAACATTAGACCAAGGATTCCCAAGCCTTCTCAGGTCACAGCACTCTTAGTCTCTGAGTAATTTCTTTACAACACTTGTAGGCCAAAAGAAATACCTAACGATTCCATTTATTAAGTATTTAGGTCCAAACAAGAATTTATGTCTTAAAGACCTAGTGACTTAAAAAAAAAAAAAGATACACAAATTGAAATAAAAATGGGATGTCTGCTGTTGTTGGTCACTAGACAACAAACCTTGGAATCAGAATGAACACCATGGTTTTTGCAGAGTATTTGCTTTTTATCACTGTAACTGCTGAATACTCAGCTTAATAAAGTTGTGATGCCACATATAAGAAAGTCTGAAAAGTTACTGGTGTAGCCAAAAGCACAAGTAAACATAAACATTCCTCTATTCAAGAACAGCATAAAAAAGAATGGAGTATGACCTAATGTTGAAACGGAGTTACCTTGAGCTGTTAGTTTACAAGGTGCCCAAACAGATATTATTATGACTGTTTTTCCCTCGAAATTAAAATATTCTAGCACCTTCATGAGTTTACTGTAGTGCCCCAGTTGGGGAACCATGACATTAGCCCATGTTTAAGGAGAGAAATTATTGGTATGATCTTACTGGCCTAATTATGGGAAAGGTGACAACCTGGCTATGGGCTAGGGATCTTTTCTCTGGGCTCTCTAACGCTAAAGTTACTCCAATTTACAACTTCCTTTAGTTTTTTCTTGACCACATCCAGAGATCAATAGCAAGAATGTTTTAGAACTGCTCTTAAGAAAAGTAAAAAAGAGAATTCTTTAAATCACATGTTGAACTCAGCATCAGTATCTCAGGAACAGTACTTTAACCTCATTCTCCAAAGAAGTCAATATGACAACATCTAGATAATGTAAGCCTCTATCAAAAATTAAAAAAAACAAACAAACAAACAACCCACTGAATAATGATATGGCCACTCTGTCTTTTCCCACTTCTCATATGACTGCAAGGACTAGATGATGCTGTCAGAAAGGTAACATAGGAACCACTTGGCTGTGCTACAACGTTTGTTTGTTTGTTTGTTTTCCTGCCTATAGTGTCTGCTTCCTCTAGGGAACTGCTGTGCTCTCCAAAGAAAAGTCCATGATGTTTGTGATTAATTCTTCCAGTCTGTATTTCTTTCCCCCAAAGAAGAGTTTTTTAAGGGAAAGTATAACATGGCAGACAGTTGCTGTTTGGATAAGTCAGTGAAACAGGATAAGATTAGACCTTCTCTTGATCGCCAAAGAATAGCACTTTGTGGGCCTCTGGCAGAAGCTTTCAATGTCCAGGCTCTTTTTACCAAGAGTTTATGTACTGTCATCATTCCATTCTAAAGGTTTTTTTTTTAATGTCCCTTGTTTGCCTGGAAAAATGTTCCAATCTTTGCTGCAGTCTTCTGAGACTGAGCAGGCGATGACAAGGGTGCTTGTTCCCCTGTCACTGGATATCTTTGGACTCCAGAGCCAGGAAGAAAATAAAATGATTAACTTTGCCTCCAGGTTTCCTTTCTCTGCTTGCTTTGACAAAGGTGTTGAGTTCCTTTTGTTCTGCCTCAGCAAACCAAATCGTTTG
This sequence comes from Monodelphis domestica, assembly GCF_027887165.1. NCBI lineage: Eukaryota > Metazoa > Chordata > Mammalia > Didelphimorphia > Didelphidae > Monodelphis > Monodelphis domestica. The sequence goes on along the minus strand of NC_077228.1, from coordinate 159,954,878 downwards.
GAGGTTGAGAGGAAAGATTTCATCAAAACGGAATGAACTCAAGTCATGTTTCAAGACATTCCAACCCTTCCTTTTTTCCCTGATACCCACCTCCTACCATGCAGACCTAATCTGCAGAGTCTAGATTTCCATGTTCAGCACAAAAGCACCATAGTCAGAGATTCCAAGGCAGCTGGCTTCCAACTCACTATTCATTCAGGGTACTGGGGGAGCAGGAGGCTAACCCTCAGAATGACTACTCACTGATCTAGTGCTCATCTGTTCCATCTGTGGCATGGCCCAACCCAATATGACTCATTCCATGGTAGTCCTATTCAAATTGGTATTTCATTGACATCATATTTCATTTCTAACAGGGACAAAGCAGCAATAAACATATTGTCCAATCTCCATATCTCCAGCACCGACCTCTCTCCTAAGCTTTAGTCCTCTAGCCTTGTCTTCTGGATGTCTCCAATTGGATAATCCATTGGTAATTCAAAGTTAGCATGTCCCAAACTGAGCTCACATTTCTATCCCAAACCTATACTTTCCTTTAAGTTCATTATTTCTGTTTGTGTAATTTCATCTCTTTTTGTCTTGGAACTGATATTTAGCGTCAACTTTAATATAAAAGGTAAGGATTTTTTTAAACATTTATTTTTCTTTATAAATGATGAATAAATAAAATAAATAGCTTTCACAGATCATGTAGCCCCAATTGTTGTTCATATTGAGTGCAAAATAAGTATGCTATTTGATGGATACTTTCCTGCTTATGTGAATTGGCATTTTTTTTTTAGCCCAAACGATGACAAAGATTCTCGTTCTTAAAATTCATTTTCAAATTGTGCTATAACTTAGGCTGCAAAAGAGGCTAGGTAAGCCAAGTCCTCACTTAAGTCAGTGATCCCTGTAGGTCTCCAAGATTGGTCCTTTCCAGAGTCCCTCTTATAGATACAGATTTCTCCATCCTAATCCTCTGGTGTATTTGGCTTTCCCTTCAGATGATCACCTGTAGAATGCCAGTTCCGTACAATCTATGGGAGGTATGCATTTGTCTATGAAGCACAGAGGGACTGAGGTGAATCCTTAGGTATCTGGATTCTATTTCATTTTAAGTGTCTTCAAAAGTAAAAGTAGAGTTTGTTCTGTTTCAATTAGGCAGCTGAAATAAGGAGTGGAGTATTTGGATTATAGGTGGATTACCATCAGTCACAATCAAGGCTAGGCATGCCCCAAGAGTTGCCCAACTAAGAATTTTATAAGGTGGGACCAGCCCAACCTGATAGAGAAAAAGGACTCATTGGCAGATATTGATAAGAAAGGAAGAATGGCAAAAGGATGCTTTGGGAAATGAGCACGGGGAGGGAGGCTGAAAAGAATCCTGCACATATTGACCCAAAGGAGGATGACAAGCCCATCAGCATGCCCATTGAAAGTTAGCTTTTTTGAGTCCATAACTAGTACTTTTTGTCATAGGGCTGCAGCAACATGAACAAGGCATTAGTAAGCTAGGCAAACAATTCCCCGAAATGTGGATAATGCACAGGTAGCAATATGCAAAGCTGGAACCAGAAACTCCGGCACCAGAGCAAGCTTTTCAAAACTTTCAATCAGCATGAAATGCACTCTCAAATCAACAACCAAAGCAGATTGAGTTGAGCATGTGTCAGAAGAGATTGGATGAACCTTGTCTGCTACAGGAGAAGGCAGAAGTCCAAGGACACCCCATCTCCTGGGAATACACCAGGTTGCTGAAATTAGGGGAAAAGGGGGCATTTGGTGGGGTCAGCCTAGGGAGGAAGTCTTCTAGAATATAACTACTAGAGAAAGAAAGCATGTTACATGCTAGATTTCTATTGAAACTAGTTATTCTTGCTAACTAGGTGCTAAATTCAGTCATTTCTAGTTGCAGGAAGGGCAGTGCTGTATCATCACAGTTCTTTTACATTTTTCTGGCTTAGATCAAAGAATGTCACCCCACCCTAGTTATTGCTTCTATGTTATGGGACATGGAAATGTGTAGTGGAATCAATACTCTACTGAGGACCATGAGACAGCCAATCCTCAACTTTCACAGGGGTAGTGTTCCTAGAAAATAGAGGGAAAGAGGGCAGTGGGTAGCTCAGTGGAGTGAGAGCCAGGCATAGAAACAGGAGGTCCTGGGTTCAAATCTGGCCTCAGACACTTCCTAGTTGTGTGACCCTGGGCTAGTCATTTAACCCCCATTGCCCAGTACTTACTACTCTTCTGCCTTGGAACCAATATACTGTATTGATTCTAAAATGGAAGGTAAGGGTTTTTTTTTTTTAATGAAGTGAAAGTTAAAAATATGGATGTTGACACATTGAACATGGGAAATAAGGGGTTAGGTTCCAGTGACTCCCCAAAACTATAGTCGTTCACAAGAGATTTCTGAAAATATACTTTTTTGCATATAATTCTTGATAACAAAATATTAATTCTGATAATGTATACTTTTCCTAATACCTTTTCAGTAACCATGAAATAAACAATAAAAGGCAGTATACAAAATAAAATTGGTAACATGCAAAATATTTTTTCTGACTAGTTATTTCCTAGAATTCCATGATACAAATTTCATAACACATGAAATCTATAGTATCATAAATATTACATAGCAAATAATATTTTTAAAATTAAAACAATTTTTAACCTGACTCTTACCTTCCTCTGTGTCAGATGGTGGTGTGAAAGCATTTTTCTATTTATTATACTGCTATAAACCTCCCTGCCTTGGCCACCCTCTGAAAACAAAGAGAGGCTGCTAGAACATTAGTTGCTGCTATCCTAAGACCAAAGACTGGAGAGTTCTTGACATCACCTCCAACACTGTCTTTGTTGTGCATGGCTGCCGATGGGTGTGGCTATCAACTTATTTTTTTTTTTTGGAATGTTTTTTTTTTAATTTTTTTGGAAAATTTCATTTAATTAATTAATTTAGAACATTTTCCCATGGTTACAAGATTCGTGTTCTTTCCTTTTCCTCCCCCAAACCCACTCCAGAATCTGACACAAAATTCCACTGGGTTTTACGTGTGTCACTGATCAAGTGATCAAGACCTATTTCCATATTATTAATATCTACACTAGGGTGATCATTTAGAGTCTATATCCCCAATCATATCCCCATCAACTCATATGATCAAGCGGTTGTTTTTCTTCTGTGTTTCTACTCCCACAGTTCTTCCTCTAAATGTGGATAGTGTTCTTTCTCATGAGTAACTCAGAATTGTCCTAGACCATTGCATTGCTGCTAGTAGAGACATCCATTACATTCAATTGTATGCAGCTGTCAACTTAAAAGGTTGATGTTACTGAGGTTACTAATAAGCCATGCAAAATAATAATAAAATAATAATAAATGCAAAATTATAAAAATACTAATAAGCCATGCAAAATAATAAAAAATAAAAAAAATTAAATGAGGTTACTAATAAACCATGCAAAATCATGCAAAATCTGGAATTTGTGAAAATTAAATATGTGAATGTATTTCTAGTCCCAACTCCACCACTAACAATAGTGGACTCAGGCAAGTCAAGATTTCTCTGAACATTGGTTGGTTGTTTATTTATTTTTTTAAACCCATACCTTCCATCTTAGAATCAATAGTGTGTATTGGTTTCAAGGCAGAGGAACAGTACGGGTTAGGGCAATTGGGTTAAGTGACTTGTTCAAAATCACACAGCTAGGAAGTGTCTGAGGTCATATTTGAACCTAAGACCTCTGGTCTTTGAGTCTGGCTCTAAGTCCATTAAGCCACCTAGCTGTCCCCACCCTTTCCCCCATGATCTTTAGGCTCCTTTCTGTCTTGAAAAAATTTGATTCTGACACAAACGATATGAAAACAAGATAATGATAACTTTAATGGAAAATTCATTTACTTTATATAGCAATAAATTCTACTCCCTGTTTCAGGGGTTCATCTTCCACTATATAAAAGATTTTCTATTTTGTTGATGTAGAAAAGACTTCCATTAAGGCAGTTGGAACCATCTATGACAGCAGATAAATCCCAGGAAGTTCTTAGGGGCCTGAGGGAGTTTCAGTGATTTGCTTGCTCATGGTCAGTAAATGTCAGAGGTGCGATTTAATCTCAGGTCTTTCTGAAGTCAAGTCCAGCACTCTATCCATTATTCCACATAGCCACTTCCTTCCTATCACAACCTAGTCAATTATGAAGTAACACTAGTAAATAGTTTACCTTCTCCCCTAGCTAAGAGTGCTTGCATGGTTAGCTATACATGGCAATAGGTTAAAGAGTTGATGCTTCCAAATGGTCTCAAACAGGGCACCGTGTCACCTGGTAAGACTGGATTGTCCCAAAAACAGAAACAGGAAAAAGAGGGAGAAGAAAAAATTTAGCTTTCAAAATCAGTTCTTTTGCAAAGAACATTTTAGAACTATAGTCATATATATATGTGCATATATAATAGTTATATATATATAAATTATATTTAATTTAACTATATGTCATTAAATTTCTGTTTAGTTTATATATGTATAGTTTAAATTTTATATATAAAATATATAAATATAGTTAAATATAGAGTTAAGTAAATAAATAAATATAATATATAAAAATATATCATATATAAATAAATAAATGAATGAATAAATAAATACATATATAACCAGTTCTGGCTAATGGGGACTGCTTATCCGGTTTGTGTCCTTTCAGTCCTTTACTTATTATTGACTTTTTCCTGCCTCTGTAACTGCTGATGGTTAACACTTTACTACTCCTCATTGGAACATCCTCCAGAAAATGAGCAGGTGAAATAAAGGATGTTTGGGATGAGTCATTAGACAAAATTAATCTCTTAAAAAGGTAGAAAGTACAAATTGAAATGGGATTTGGGTATGACCTGTAAATTTCTGCTTCCTATCCTATCCCCTTTGTTCCCAGACTCAGTAACTGAGGCCAGATCTACAATCTTCTGAGTGGGAGGTTGGCAGGGGTGTGCTGGAGCCAGCTCAAACTGGCTCTTGAGAGTCCATTGTTAAATTTTCATTTGTACCTCAGAAATCAGGTTGCAAAGAGGTTGCAAATCAGGACTTGTTGTTTTATTATTATTTTATTATTTTTATATTTATTGTTATTTATTGTTATTTATTATAGACTTTATTATTTTTTATTTTTAAAATTATTTAAAATTATTATTTTTATTATTATTTATTATAGACTCAATAAAATGGAGAAAATGCTAATAATGCCCATTTTGCCATTTAAGTATTTGCCAGTATTTGGAGATTGGAGACAAATGGGAGCAAGGTAACCTAAAGGTGTTAGAAATAATGCTAACAGAAAAACACTGATGAATTAACTAACATAGACTTGTTATACTGTTGTCCTATTTCCCACGTAAAGGGTAAAATTATGGTTGTACTGAATATATGAGTGTGGTCACCAGGAAATATATTACTCAAGTCAGAATGACTTTTTATGGTAGTTTATTTACAAAAGGAGAAAGAGAGAAAGTAAGGGGTAATGAGGGAGAGGATAGGGTAAGATATCTAACCTAACACACTAAGTATTTTGCACCAGCCCTGGGCTCAACCCAGGCAGGGCTAATTAGTCCTTAGCTTAAGGGGCCTCAGTCTTGAGCCAAGAGCTTCAGCCACAAAGCCTCTCTCAAGAGGGGAGGCCTCTCCTGAGGCTAGTCCCTCCAGAAAAATTCAGGAAAGGGAGAGATTTAAGAACTGTCTCACCAAGTCCAAGATCTCTGGTCCAGTAAGCAGATTCTTCCATCAGTCTCCAACTTGAGCTTGAAACTTCAAAGAATGAAGAACTGAACTCACAGGAAGTTGTAACTCCTTTTAATGATGCTTCTTTGCATCACTTCCTGTCACTTCCTCTACTTTTACATAGACCAACTATAGTCTATAGTTTTGCTTAAGATTGCCCAGGGAGCAGTCAGTGGGTTCAGATTTGTCACCCACTTTCACACACGTGGGTCACAGATCACAGACGTCCTCCACTTAAGGATAAGTGGGGTATATATGCTTCTGGTGATTAAGTCTAAAAAATGGGTAGGGGAGAGGTAATCCCATCTTCACATACATCAATAACAATTTTTAAAATTGGGTAGATATTGATTAAAATAGCCATTTGAGACCACCAAACAAAGAACATACTTAATGTTAGAAAGTCTGTTGGTCACCTACTAGGCTTTTGGAAATTGCTCCCCAGATGCCTTTGACCAAGATCTGGCTTTGACAAGTCAACTGTCTTCTCCCATCTCTTCTAATCCTTTGGGGATACACAGAGAATAAATGAGAGTGTAGGTATGAGAGAGCTTCTCAAAAGAATGTTCCTCTAACCTAACCAAGGAGGTTGCACAGTGGATAGAGTGCCTGACCTGTGGTTATCCTGAGTTCAAATCTGACCTCCAACACTTATTAGTGATGTGACTCTGGGCAAGTAACAATCCCTATTGACCTCAGTGTCAGTGAAATGGGGATAATCGTAGCACCTATCTCCCAGGATTATTGTGAGGATCAACTGAGATAATAATTATGAATTATTAACCTAATAGAAAATGTTTGTATAATATATAACAATTTGTATTATATAATGCAAAACAATGATAAATTGTTTAGCATACTGCCTGGCACATAGTAAGTACTATGTAATTGTTAGTTATCATTATTAGCTAAATGTTGTTTTAAAGAAAAGAGTTTTGGATTCAACTTTAATATTGATGTTCAGGAAACTGATCAGAAGTGAAATAAGGGAATTCATACAAAGACCCTTCTCCTGGGAACTCTTAAGATTGAAGACTCCTTCCCACTTTTTTTTTTTAAACCTGTACCTTCCATCTTAGATTAATACTATGTATTGATTCTAAGGCAAAAGAGCAATAAAGGCTAGGCAATGGGAGTTAAGTGGCTTGTCCAGAGTCATACAGATAGAAAATGTTTGAAGTCAAATTTGAATCCAAGATCTCCCATCTCCAGACCTGACTCTCCATCCACTGAGCCACCTAGCTACTCCCTCACAATTTTTTTTCAAAAAGAAAAACTGATGAATTGAGATGATAAATATCTCAAAGAATGGAGAAATTCCCTTGCAGCAAAAAAAGAAAGGGGGAGGTGGAGTTTTATAATCACTCTAGTGGACTGAAGGTATGTCTTAAGGACATCCTTAATTCACTCTGTAAAAAAAGAAAATAAAGATATCATTCTTGGGGCATAGACCAGTCTGCTAAGAAGCAATTAGAGATGGAATACCTAATCTAAAGGAAGGTGCTGGGCAAAGAAAGGATCACAAGATCATATATTTAGAGATTGGAGGGACTTCAGAGGCAATCTAGTCCAACCCTCTAATTTCTACAGATGAATAACTGTAGCCTAAAGAGATTATTACTTACCCAAGATCATACAGACATTTAAGCATGAGAGATTGTAACTTTGATGTGAACAGTGAAGATTTCACTTGGGGGGGGTGGTGTGGTGTGGTGGGATAAAGGCTGCCAAATAGGAACTAAAGACAGGACCAGTCCTAGTAAAATTATAAAGGAGGAACATTTGTCTTCAGGATTCCATCCCTTAGAAGAACCTTTCAGCTTTCCAAGAATACAAGTAACTTTATTTTCTGTTTCAGTCCATGTAACTGTACACCATATTCTTCTCATTTTTAACAAACTATCAGACTGGGAAAAGGGAAATGAACTAATTCCTACTATGTTGTTCATGACTCATTTAGAAAATTTTTTCAAATTCATTTTTTTATTTTTAACATTCATTTAAAATTCTTTTTTGACAACTCTGAGGTATCACATCACACCTAACAGATTGGCTAACATGACAGCAAAGGAAAGTAATGAATGCTGGAGGGGATGTGGCAAAGTCAGGACACTAATGCATTGCTGGTGGAGTTGTGAATTGATCCTACCATTCTGGAGGGCAATTTGGAACTATGCCCAAAGGGTGATAAAAGACTGTCTGCTCTTTGATCCAGCCATAGCACTGCTGGGTTTATACCCCAAAGAGATAATAAGAAAAAAAGACTTATACAAGAATATTTATAGCTGTGCTCTTTGTGGTGGCAAAAAAATTGGAAAATGAGGGGATGCCCTTCAATTGGGGAATGGCTGAACAAATTGTGGTATCTGTTGGTGATGGAATACTATTGTGCTAAAAGGAAAAATAAAGTGGAGGAATTTCACGGGAACTGGAATGACCTCCAGAAATTGATGCAGAGTGAAAGGAGCAGAACCAGGAAAAACTTATACACAGAGGTATACACTGTGGTATAATCAAATACAATGGACTTGTCTACTAGCAGCAATGCAATGATCCAGGACATTTCTGAGGGACTTATGAGAAATAACACTATCCAAATTCAGAGGAAAAACTGTGGGAGTAGAAACACAGAAGAAAAACAACTGCTTGATTACATTGGTTGATGGGGATATGACTGGGGATGTAGACTCTAAACGATCACCCTGGTGAAAATATTAATAATATGAAAATGGGTCTTGATCAATGACACATGTTAAACCCAGTGGAATTGTGCATCAGATACGGGAAGGGAGTGGGGGGAGGGGAGAGAAAGAATGTAAGTCTTGTAAACATGGAAAAATATCCCAAATCATCTAATTAAATAAAATTCTTTTAAAAAATTATTTTTTGAGTTTTGAATTCTCTCCCTCCTAGCCCTCCAGTACCCATTTAGAAGATAAGAAATGTGATATCACTTACACATGTGAAATCAGTGAACATGACATGGATTGAAGATCCAATAAAGTAGACTGAGAAAGGGTGGTCAGAGGTAGGAAAACTAAGAAGGAGCAATGGTAAGAAAACTCAGAGTTGTGAAGGTTTCTGGGAGGAGAAGGTGATTGATATATGTCTGATATTGTAAAGAGCTCCTGAAGGATGAGGATTATGGAAAGACCATTCGATTTGGTGATTAAGAACTCACTGGCAATTTAAAAGAGAGCGGATTGTGTGAGTTATTCCTTGTTCAGTGGAATAATGAAGACAAAAGCCAAATTAAAGTTTTAAAAGAGAGGAAGGGGAAACCATTGAGTTTACATAATAAAGGGAAGAGAGAAATCAGACAGTAGCTAGCAGGGATAGTAGGGTTATTGGGAAAGCTTTTATTTTAATTATGAGGGACAGATATGAATGTTCTTAGACAATAAGGAAGGAACCAATAGATAGAAGAAATTGAAGATTAGAGGAGTAGGCAAGATCTGGGGAATGATTGGTTAGAAAAGTTGGAAGACGGGGGCAGCTGGGTAGCTCAGTGGATTGAGAGCCAGTCCTAGAGACAAGAGGTCCTAGGTTCAAATCTGGCCATAGTCACTTCCCAGCTGTGTGACCCTGGGCAAGTCACTTGACCTCCAAGGTCCTCCAGCCCTTACCACTCTTCTGCCTTGGAGCCAATACACAGTATTGACTCCAAGATGGAAGTTAAGGGTTTTATATATTAAAAAAAAAGTTGGAAGAAAATGAGATTAAGAGTACATATGGGGCACTAGATGGCTCAGTGGATTGAGAGCCAGGCTTGGAGAAGGGATGTCCTGAATTCAAATCTGACCTTAACACACTTCCCAACTACATGACCCTGGGCTAGTTTGTCTAGAGCTTACCACTCTTCTGCCTTGGAACTGATACTTAGTATTCTAAAACAAGGTAAGGTTGTGTTTTTGTTTTTTTTAAATGCATGTATAGGGGTAGCTAGGTAGCACAATGGATAGGGTTCTAGGTCTGGAGTCTCAGGGATTTGTGTTCAAATCTGGCCTCTGGCTCATCCCAGCTGTGAGAGCCTGTTCAAGTCATTTAGCCCGTACTGCCCCCTGCCCTTCCTACCTGCATTAAAGTTGATAGTAAGATAGGGGGCAAAGTTAAAAAAAAGTATATGTAAAATCATAACATTGCTTTCCATTTCAAGAAGATGGAAGGAACAGAGGATGAGAAATGGGAGAGAATTTGGAACTCAAAAATTTTTTAAATATATGTTAAAGTTGTTTTTACATGTCATTGGGGAAAATATATATATTTTAATAAGTGCATGTAGAAGGGTTTGACTTGGCATGTAGAACTACTTCTTCATCAGAATTTGGAGTGTAGGAGGTGACGGTGGGGGGGGGGGGTGATACCAGGGGAATTGAAATGAAGAAGAGAGAAGGGGAGCAGATGGAGCTCTCTAGGAATGGTCTAAAATGTGTTTTGGTAAAGTATGAGTCAAAGTCCTCAGCTGAGATTATGTATCATGGAAGGAAATAGGGAGTTAGGAAATGTGAAAGGACATCAGTATGTGTGGTGAAGTCTCCTAGAATGCATGGAAGAGTTCTATCTTCAAATATACATTCTATTATTTCTTAGAATATAAATGGGAACCAATAGCTGGTGTCCCAATACACAGAGCCTGTTCCTAACCAGTAGACCACACGGCCATGAAAAGTATGCTTCTATTTGTAGCCTGATCTCGTCCTCAGATACCCTCACAAAATTCCCACAGGTATCAACAGCAATTGTTCAAGCATACCTAAGGCCAGAACTTGGCCTTGGTACAAGACAGAAACCAGTTTTTTCAGTATCAGGCATAGGATTCTCTTACATTCTCTCTGAGATGGCCAGTGTTAGGGCTAGAACTAGGTCATTTTTAATGAATGAGCTTCAGTCTTCTGCAGAGAGAAAAGTTCTTGATGTGTTCAGGCTGATGAGAACAACACATTTTGTACTCTCCCCCTCTGCTCCTCAAAAACATTTTCTAAAGCTTTCTTTTAACTATTTGTCTAACTGATCAAATAAATAAGACATTCTACCTATAAACAGCCCAGAGAAAATCTCAGAGAATTTCTAGGCATGTCAGATTTTTCCTTTTCTTTTGCCTTTACTAAAATCACACATCTTTCTGAACATAGTTCAAAGCAACTAGGAGATTTTCAGTTTGTTTCTAAATATTTTGGGGGGCCTGGGTGGGAGCTACTATTAACTACTAGAGAATCTTCTCTAAAGATTCTGTTAGATCAACACAGTAAACCCATGTGAATTTATCCCTAATAACCGGATCACTCAAAATGAAATAAGCTGAGGTTTTTTGTTGATGTCATCATTCAGTCATGTCTGACTCTTTATGACCCCATGGACCCTTCTATGCTAGACCCTTCTATCCTCCACTATCTCTCGAAGTCTGTCCAAGTTCACATTTGTTGTTCATCGGACACCTTCTACTCTAAAGATCTATGTAACATATTGGAGGGGAGGGACTGACTGTGTTTTGGGATTTCTTTAATTAGTAGAATCTTTTATTCATATCTCAATATGTTTCCATGAAAAAAAATTCTTTTAAACCAAACCAAACCAAACCAAATTAAAAAAAACAAACAAACCCTTTCCAACTATACACAGAAAGAAGGTTCAAAAGTATTGGGGTTGAGTCTTGCCTGTCTATCCAGCTTTGCCCTGCCCCAAGTATAGTTTAGGCAGCCACAAGGAGTGGGGGAATGGCCCAAAAAACAAGATGAGGGAAATAGTGCAGAAGCTTTGGGGACAGGAAGGGTCAGTATTGAGAGCATGGAAAGTGGGAAACCATTCCATAACATTTCTTGTTGATCATTTCCCCATGGATACCTTCCCATCAGCAGGATTAGCATCTTCGTACTCATGGTGATAGTGATGCAGTCAGTAGGGGCATACCCAGTGCTCTTTGTATGAAGGTCCATAGTCTTCTATGTGAATCCTGATCACTGAATATTTCTAGCATCTCTCTCTCTCTGTCTCTGTCTCTGTCTGTCTGTCTCTCTCTCTCTTTCTGTGTGTGTGTGTGTGTGTGTATGTGTACTATAAACTCAAAGGGAGTTGGTAGTATAAGACAACATTAAAAAATCTGAGACAATCTTAGTTCCTATTAATAGAAGTATAGTGTCCAGAACAAAGGACATTAATTTCATCTGGTCAGACTGTGATTCATTGGAAAGAAAACTAAATATCTTGGTTCAAATTCCATCTCTGACACTTTATAGCCATAGACCTTGGACAAACAACTTAACCTCATGGAGCCTCAGTTTCTCCATCTGTAAATTGACCTGTTTAAACCAGATGGCTTGTAAATCTATGGAACTATCATCTCCTAGTCTAGACACCATATTCTAGAATGAACATGCTAGAGCATCCATAGAAAAGGAGAGCCAGTAAAAGGAGGTAAGATTTGAGATATGCTCTAAGAGGTTTGGTTGAAGGGAACACAGACTATTTGACTGAAGAAAGGAAATCTTGTTGTAAAGGGGAGGGTGGCAGTGGGGATTAAGGAGTGTGGACTAAGCAGCTAGATGCTTTGGAGACATTGGTGCCATGTCAGATAAGAATGGCTTAGGGATCTCCTGTCCTAAGACTTTCAGAAAGCATCTGAGAGATCAAACCCTTCATGGAAGACTAATGACTACAATGTCACAAGTTCCTTCAGAAGCCTGGCTGCATGGTGAGTGAGTGATGGAGAGCTAAGTTAGCCTTGGTTGTGAAGAAAGGGAGACTTAAGGATAATCAGACCTAAGTTTGCTCTTCAATTACTGAGGGCATTCCAGTCTGTTACTTCCTCAGTTTATTCAGATTGGATAAGTGGAACAAAGGTAATTTTTGATTGCTGGGTTGTACAGTGGGTAGAGCACTGGGCTTGGATCAGGAAAACACATCTTCATGAGTTCAAATCTGGCCTAAGACACTTACTAGTTGTGTGACCCTGGGCAAGTCATTTAATCCTATTTGCTACAGTTTCCTCATCTTCAAAATGATCAGGAAAAGGAATTACAAACTACTCCAGTATCTTTGCCAAGGAAACCCCAAATGTGTCACAGAGAACTGGACATTACCCAAAAGACTAAACAACATAATATAAAGATTTTGAGGCTTTGGGCAATTGGGTATGTAGAATTAAGATGTTGGAAATAGAAGAAATCTTAGAGATCATCTAATCCAATCATCAAATTTTATTGATGAGAAACAAATAGCTTCAAAGTTAGAGTCATAAGGACTCAGTTCTGGTTTTGGTTTTATCATCAGTTCTTTCTGGGCAAGTATAAAGTAAGGAGACCCTACATTTGAGAAGTCAGGCTGATTGACAGATCCAGCCTGAAGAGCAGAGGAGGAGGGCTGAAGAGAATGCTGACTCTTTAAGCTGGATCTGTCAATCAGCCTGACTTCTCAAACATAAGGTCTCCTTACTTTACCCAAGTCACCTGGCTTCTGCTAGACTCAGTTTAACAGAATCATAGAATCTCAGTTCTATCACTTATGGGTCTCTATTCCTCTATTCCTTCACTTTTAATCATACTCTCTAGAACCCCTCTTTTACATCAATAACTCCCCTCCCTCTAGTGCTTGCCTTGTTATTCTGGTACCCATAAAGACCTGGCTTACCTCAAAGACATTGCATCCCTAGAAATATTCTCCAGTGCAGAATGTACTGTTTTTTTATCTACCCCTCCAACACACTAGACCAGGAGGAGGAGTAGGCACCCTCCTTGCTCCCCAATGCCATTTCTTAGCCTTTCTTCTTCCTCCATCACTATCTCCTCACACCTTTGAGATTTGCTTTATACAACTATATCATCCTATTGACATTCAAGTGTCATTTTTCCACTGGTCCCCAGGTCATTCTTCCTGTTTTCTCAAGGAGTTCAGCATCTAAATAAGTCTTCTTGACTCCAATTCAACACCTAAGTCTTCCTCTAGACCCCAACTTTTGTGCTTTTTCTTGAGGAACTCAATATACCTCTTGATGTCTGTTCATACATTGTACCTTCTAGAATCCTTCTGGTCTATTGTTAGTAAACTTCCTTTCTTCTTGGACTTTCTAAAGTTAATAAAGATCTAGCTTCTCCTTGATTATGCAACATACCTGTCTATCTTTTGCATTCATGACTATTATCAATGGCAATGACTTAAGTCTTCCTTCCACATAGCCATATCCAGAAATGGTTATACATTTGATCTCCTCATTACTCACAAGTGTTCCATTTCCATATTTAAGAATTCTGAAATTCCTCCCTGTGCCTTCTTCCTTTTAAACCTGTTCTTCATCAGGACAAGAAAATCCTGTATTCAGATTCTTACTGTTTTTCAAGATGCCTAGAAATGTCCTTTACTGGAAAGAAGTATATTGTTCTCATAATCTGTCATTCATGATTTCCCCATCTTCAAGTAACATTCCATTGTAAATCACTGCATGAAAGAGTTAGTTCTAATATCCATCCTCCCTCTCTCCCCTCTTTTGTAAAACTCCCAATCTTTGATAACAACTCCACAGATAGAAAGATGGCATGATTGAGGTAAAAAGAAATATACAATTTCTGCAGCAAGATGTCCATTTTTCTAGATCACATGTAGTGTTTATAAGGCAAACCATATTAATTTATAAGAACTTATCAATCAATGATCACCTTCTTTAAAAGAAAAGTTTTATTTTAAAGAATATATTTTCTTGGGCTCATGTCAGGAAATAGAATGCCAGGGCTAACAGTCTTTATAGTCTCATAAAAATATTACAATTTGAGACCAAAAAGTTACTGTTAAAAAGTCTCTGCTGACCCTACAGAGATATCCTCTGACCTTCATGTATTTCTCTGACAGTTTCCAGTGGAAAAGAGGTAAATAGAAACATTTATTTTTTCCTAAGAAGTTTTATTTTTTGACCCTCCTAATAAGCTCCTTCCTTCCTTTCTAGTCCTTCTTTTCTCTTCCCCTGGATCTTTCCTATTAGTGTGTGTGTCGATTTAGCTCAACAGTGTCTAAATCCTACTTAAGATAAACAGGAAAAGAGATTTGGGAGTTAAGAGTGGAATGGTCCTTGTAATTTTCAATTCAATACCAGGAAACAAGAGGAGGATGGGAGGAAATAGGGAGAGAGAGGATAGGAGTAGGAAAGCAGAGAGGGACCAAAATACTGATTTGTAAAAATGAAAGGGATAGAAATATTTTTCAGAGGAATGCCAAATGGCTAGGCTTCATCAAAGACAGTTGCTAACAACTGGATGGGTAGTTGGAGTCACTGAAGATATCATGAAAAATTTACATTTTCAGATTAAAGAAAGAACACCAACTTCTTCAGGATGCTGGGAGTCTCCTAGAAATTGGAGATAAGAACTGGAAATATCCAACAGCAAAGAAAGAAGTTTGCTAATCCTTGGCATTAATACATATGAAGGATTCTGAGTTTCCACAAATATGTATCCACGGGTCTTTTAAATTCCCAATATTTAGTAAATATTATTATAGTACAAACCAATTTTTTAACCTCCCCTTCTGGGGTTTTCTTCATCACACTTGCCAAAAGCATCCCTGAAAGCCTGTTAATAATTGCTTTGTGTTCTTCAGTTTTCTCACCAAAAACCATCTTGAGAGAGAGCTAATGACAAAGATGAGAAGTTTTGCTGAAGTAGGGCAGAGAGACAATGAGCATGCTCCAGGTTTCCATTTCATTAATGGGGAGAAATTAATGACCTTCCAGAGACCACAGTCCAAAGTAGTGAAATTGAACCCAGTCATAATGTTCCTCACTACTGGCCATTTTTGTTGGTGGATGTTAGCCAATTAGAAGGGTTTTTAAAAATTATGTATACAGTTGATCCTTTAATGAGGACTCCCTAGAAAAAGTTGAATTAAATTGCTTACTAGCAAAATGTTTTAAAAATTAGATATTTCTGAAATGGCAAGACTATCATATAAAGTAGTGCCTTCCCAGTGAATAGTGATTTTTAAGCACTGGCTAAAACTACTAACCAGGCATGAAAATGCATGTTAGAAGCTCATGTAGTGATATTGAATGTTTCTTATAATAAGGGTTTAATGATTAACATTTTGCTCCAAAGTTCCAGTCTTGGGGATAGGAGACATTTCCATCCTAAGGTGATCATAATTCTTACATTTTGTCCTTGCATGGTATTGCTTTTGCTCTCTAGTCCTCTGTGAGCTATGCAGCCATGAGCTAAACTCATGGGAAGTTGGGATGTGAAAAACCCACTCCCTCTCCTGGTCTAATTACAACAGACTGTTCTCTAAACTACCTTTTGACCTAGTGAGGTTCTGCCTCCCTAAGAGCTGATGAGATATACCTCAGGCAAGAGGATTCTTAATAACTGCTCTCCTGTTTATAATAATTTATAATAAATGCTCTAACATTTTATTATTTTGTTTTGGGGATGGTTTTGGTGGTGGGGGTGGTGATGGTATTTATTCTGAACTTAAGAAATACATAATAAGATGAATGTTTCCATATTTAGTAAAAAACAAGGACAAAATGCTTCCTACGTCACTGAACAATAGGACACAGAGGCATAAGGCTGGATCTGCTTATCTTTTTTTGTTTTCACTTTTGTCAGGACTATGTATTGTGTTACTCTTCCTAGAAGCTTTGTACACAGTTTTCCTAGAATTTGACCAAAAATAAATCCACTACTTTCACAGTTTTTGTAGAAATAAGATCTTCCATCATTTCAAGCTTTTTATCAAATACAGCTTTAAGGATATTCCCAAACCTGAAAATTGTAAAGGAAGAAGTAACCGTCCATCAACATGGCTTACCTCTGCCTTTGAGCACCATGCAGAAGACTGTAAATTCACCTTCTATGCTCATGTCAGTGGGTTTTATGTGGTAAGTAATGGTGGGAGAACTGCTTTGATTCCATTCTCTGTAAACACAGGTCAAAAGAAGACTCTTTTGATACCATCCAATGATCCCTCCATTTTCTATGAGATGTTTACAACACCAGGACTGAAGCTAATCAGAGATTGTATGAATCTTCCTCATTAGCCCCAAACTGGATATTATTGATACCCCAGCTCAGCTCTTCACAATAGGCACCCTTCAGGAGATACAATTAACATAATGCATATGCATGAGACTAACAGAAAGCTGAGGGTTTATTTATTTTCACCAATTCATAGCTCATTAGTGCTAACTATAAGCTCTCTTGCCACCAATTGAGAATGAATACAGCAGAGTTGGCTGATCTTCTGACCTGGAAAACAAAATTCAAAGATCAAAGAAACATGGGAATTTCTAGACCAAATGTAAGCTTGAATTTTGGACCCAAATGAAGCTTATACTAGTCTGTCTTTTGCCTAAATCCTGGGTACCAAAACTCTTTTATCCAAAGGTCACGCGCTATAATTCACATTTATGCCTCAATATTTCAATTAGAGGCATGCATAGAGAAAGGGCCATGTATGCTCGATATGCCTAGGGTGCCAGCAAACTCCAGATCAAGCAATATTATTGGCAATTCCACTAACAGGAATTTTCCCATTCCCCCAAAAAGGAGAGAAAGAGTCAATGTTAATGCTCACCCCAAGTTGTACCAACATACTGACCCCATGTCCTATCCATATTTGTAATTCCTTTTTTTCAAACTGAACATTCTTTAGACATATGTAACTCAATATGTATAAAACTTAGCTCATTATATCCTCCCCCCCTTCCATGCCTTTTATGAAATTTCTCTATTTTTGCTGAGGATACCACCTTCCTTCTAGTTCTTCTGGTTCATAACCTTGGTGTCATCCTCAGTTTCTCACTTGAAGTCACTCCACATGTCTGAGAAGTTGTTAGATCTTGTTTCTACTTTCACAATATCTCTCATATCCAACCCCTGTCCACTCAAACTTGCTACCACCTTCATTAAGATAGTCTCTGAATTGTTCTCCCTGCCTCAAATCTCTTCCCTCTCCCGTCTACCACATGGCTACCAAAATGTTATATTTCTAAAGCACTCAGTTTGAGTCCACTGGCATTCATTAAGCATTTATTCTATGCCAGGCACTGTACTCAGTGCTGGGGATACAATGAAGAATAAGAAGCAATCCCTGCTCTCAAGGAGCTCACATTCTAATAGAAGAATAGGTGAACAAGCAAATAACTATGTACAAATGAGCTATCATACAGGAGGAAATGAGGGTAATCTCAGAGGGAAGTCACCGAGATTAAGAAGGCTGAGAAATCCTTCTTGTAAAAGGTGAGATGTAAACTGAAACTTGAAGGAAGCCAGGGAAGCTCAAAGGTAAAGATGAGGAAATGAGTGTTCCCTCCCTCCAGCATGGGGGGCAGCATTGAGAAATGAAGTGTCCTGTTTGAAGAACAACAAGGAAGTCAATCCCCACACCTCCCCAAAATAAAGAAAACAAGAGGGCCAGTGTCACTAGATCACAGCATTGAGGGAAGAGGTATAAGAAGATGGGAAAGATAGGAAGAGGCCAGGGTAGAAAAGGCTTTGAAAACCAAGCAGTATTTTAATCATATCTTTAACATGTTTTTTTTCCCTAACAGTTAAAAAAAAAGCCCCTACATTACCAGAATCCTAGCTCTTAAATATATTGATATATATTGGTATTACATATCACCAAGAAATAATTATAAAATGAAATCTAATTTAAATGGATTTTGTTGCTATGGCTGTTTCTGACAATACTTCAGATTTTATCCTACCCATGCCAACTCATTCTCTTCCTTCCTGAACCATGGATTTCCAAAGATGATAAATCCAATATGCTGGTGTGTATCTTGAAAAACTCAGACAGGTTGGAGGACAATGGGAAGGAGGGGGAAAAGATCCCTGCTTTTCCTGGGTACAAGGTAGAAGTGATTCTCTGGGTAATGGGCTGCGAAGGGGAAGTCTTTCTAAAATTTCACTTCAGGGACTGAAATCTAAGCCCATTCCACTAAATGCTACCAGTCTTCTGTTTTTACTGAGACTTGATCATTAGTTCTGAGAAAAATCTTCAAATTTGTGATCTAAATGAAGTAATTTCACCATTCACTAAAACAAAATAACTCTGACTCCTAGTTACATTTACTCTAAGGTTTTATTTCTCCTTTTCTCTAGAATGACCTACCTTTTTATGCTCTCACAAGCTAAGCACTCAAGTAACTGACTGTAGCACATAACAGATTTAGCCCCAGACCCAAATTCCCTTGGAAACCAAATCATCAACTAACAAAAAGGGGAGACAGAATTGAGGAAATTTGGTTTTAACCTGCTGGCTAATTTCTTTGAATATCAGTATTCATTCATTTGTTTATGTATGCATTTGTTTGTTAATTTAATAATGTATTTACCTGTTTTCATATCTGGCATATGAGTATATATTAATGTTCAAAACTATTGATCCTATATAACTGTATCTAATTCCATCCTTGTGAGAGCCTGTATGACCTTGGGTAAATCATTTTACTTCAGTTTCAGGCTCAGTTTCCTTACCTGTAAGAAGAAGAGTTTGTACTAGATGATCTCTGAGGTCTCTTTCAGCTCTAAAGATCTTATTTACTCATTCTTTTTGACCCCAGAGCACAGAACTAGAAACAATAGGTAGAAATTGCAAAGAGGCTATTTTAGGTGTGAAAATTTAGGCAAAACTTCCTCATAATTGCATCTAAAAGCAGAATGGGTTGCTTCAAGAAGTAGTGGGAGCCTCCTTAATAGAGTTCTTTGAGGAAAGGTCAAATGAACATTTATTGAGTAGGTGACAGAAGAGATTCTCATTCAGGTATAGAGAGGATGACAATGTTGCTCATTTATTTCAAAACTTGAAATTCTGTGATTCTGTGATTCAACCCTACATGCCATTCTGTGAAGCTTTCATCATTTTTTATTCCTTTTTCTCTAAGTGGATCTAAGCACTGATCCACCATTGACTCATTCATCTTCTCCATATCCTCTGGAAGGACAAGCAGTGCTATCATTTCCCTTTAACAAATGAAGAATCTAAGATTCAGGATTTCTGATTTGAGTTCACAAAGTAATTTGGTGACAGTCCTTAGACCATTAAAAAAAAGGTCTTTGTGATTCATTTAACTTAGCTATAAAGTAGGTATTTGAATACATGTCTAAATTCTAGGATACTGTGAAGGTTTTGTGGCGCTATTGGAATAAATAAATACAGGGGTGACCCTAAACCAGTGTGGGGAACCCCTAGGTCCATGTTGGTGAACCTATGGAACACATGCTTGAGGGAGCTGCTTCCTTCCCCCTCTCCACAAACCTGAGGACATTTTTCACATCACCTGTCCCTCTACCCAGCAGCCCAATGTGAATGCTTCCTCCTTCCTCTGTCTGGTGTAAGGGGGCAGCTCACATGCTGTATGAGGTTGCAGTTTGGGCACTTGGTCTCTTAATGGTTCACCATAACTGCCCTAGGAATCAATGTACCAAGGAGAAACAGAAGAAGATAAAAGTAGTCCACATCTAAATATAGCATGTTAATGTCTAGAAGCAAACAGAAGGGCTGAAAAAGAAGGGTAATATATCTATTAGCACTAGACACGTTTTAAAAAATCTGTTCTCTCTGGTTTTTAAATGTATGTTCATTAAAAAAAATTTAAACTATATTAATTTTTCTTTATTTAATATATACTTAAATATTTAAAATACTTTTAGGAGGACGGGGGTGGGAAAGAGGCTGGGTTAGGGATAGACAATGAGGTAGAAAAAATAAGCAAACTATCCAAATAATATATAGATAATAGAACTTCCTATCTACTTGGAGGAAGATCATGGGACAAAGTGATATAGGATTCCTGCATACAACTGTTGTGGAGGAGACACTACTCTATTCTACTTCTCTTCTTCAGGCTAAGCATTCTCTATTCCTTTAATATATCCTATGTGGTATCAGTTCTTTCAACATTCATGTCATTCTCCTTTTAAACAAATTCCAGTTTGTCAGCATCTTTGCTAAAATATTTTGCCTATAACTGAATGTAATTCAGCAGATAATATCTAACCAGTATAGATTATATTAGAACTCTCCTCTCTTTCATTCTAACACTGAGTCTATCAATGTAGCCTAAGATTTTATTAGCTTTCCCCCTCTACATATATCACACCATTAGCCCATAATGACCTTGTAATTCATTGAAATCCCCAAATCTTTTTTTTGCATAGATTTTTATATAACCACAACTCCTTAATCCTATACTTAAGCAGTTCATTTTTTAACACAAGCATATGACTTCACATTTTAAATTCCACCCTACTAGATTTAGACCATTATTCTAGCCAGTCAAGATTTGTGGGGACAGGGAGGAGGGAAGTGGTGACTTTATCATCCAAAGTATGAGCTACCAATCGTAGCTTTTTGTCATCTACAATTCTAATAATCTATTACTTCATTTATATCCTTTATGAAAACAATGATAAACCCAGGGTGAAATATATCCCTGGAGTACCCCAATAGAGATATCCTATCAAGCTGATAATCTTTTTAGTGATTGATCCTTGCACATAATCATTCAAGCAGTTCCAAATCTACCTGACTATACTATCATCTGGTCCATATTTCACCATCTTGTTCACAGGGATAAAATGTGAGACTTAGTCAAATGCTTTGCTGAAGTCCAGGAATAAAATGTCTTATATTAGCTCGATAAATAGATCTAATAATCCTAATCTAAGATAATAACTTAGACAAGAAATAAAATGGGGGGCAGCTGGGTAGCTCAGTTGATTGAGAGCCAGGCCTAGAGATGGGAGGTCCTAGGTTCAAATCTGACCTCAGACACTTCCCAGTTGTGTGGCCCTGGGCAAGTCACTTGACTCCCATTGCCTACCCCTTACCACTCTTCTTCTGCCTTGGAGCCATTACACAGTATTGACTCCAAGACAGAAGGTAAGGGTTTAAAAAAAAAGAAATAAAATTAAATTAGTATGGTATAGTCTATTGATAAAAACCATGCTGACTTTTAGGAATCTTCATGTCCTTTTCTAAATGTTCCCCAAACCATCTTTCGAATAATGTATTCTAAAATTCTGCCAGAAATATATTAGCCTCTAATGGGCAGCCTCACACTTTTCCATTGAGGGGGAGGGGAATAAGTATATTTCCCTGTATCCCACCTTATGACAGTTACCTCATTATCCCCGATATTTCTGAGATGCAGTGACGCAGTAATCACTTCTGGCACTTCTTCTAGTGACTTTTTCAATATACGTTATCTGGGCCAGATGACTTGAGTTCATTGAGATGCTCTCTTACCACCTCCTATCTTATCTTAGGTTTAATTCCCTGCTAATACCATGTCATATCAGGTCATGCCATGTAATTTCATATAATATAAAAGGAGTCTAAGAACATATATAGTATATATGTATGCATACATATATATTCATTTTAATCTTCCTTATCCAAATATCATTCCCTTTGACAAAGAAAACAAACAAATTATTTTTGAGGAAATTTTTAGTCCTTATTCTATCCACTCTGGGCAAAGGTCCACTCTCTTCTTTGATCTTCCTCTTGACTCCAACAAACCTCAAAAACCCAATTTTGTTGGGAATCAGCTGATTCCATACTTTAGCATTGCTGCTATAATTCTTATAGATCAATGCCATTCTTTTGAAATTTCCTTTCTGTTTTGATTTTCTATGTTTATTTTTTTTCGAATCTGTGATGGATATGTTTCCTGTGTGTCTGTTGTCCAATGCTTTTTTTTCCTTCCTTATTTGAATTGTTTGTTCTTCTGGACTACATGCCTCTTAATGCAGTTTAACTTTGGTTGTTATTATGTTGCAGTGCAGACTATCTAGATGAGTAGCCCCAAAACACTCAATTTGGAGTCAGATAACAGAAAGTTAAATTCTTACTTTGCTACTTGTTTCCTGTGTGAATCTGGCCTTGGCCAAGTGACTTCATCTCTCTGTGACTTAGCTTCTCCATTTGCAAAAGGAGAGGGTGGATGATCTCAATGCCCCCTAAGACCTCCTCCATCTCAAAAATTAAATGAAATTAAATGGATTTTTAATCAGAACACCTTAAGATGAGATCAATTAGTAACATTTTGAAATGAATTGATGTGATTTATTTCTTCCCTGAAGAAATAAATGCTAGCTATGGCCAGAGGGAATAGGCATTTGGAGAAGGGAGGAAGGAAAATGTAGGTATTTCTTCAGGAAGAAACACCTTACTGGACACTTCATAGCTGTATGACTCTGGGCAAGTCATTTAACCCCCATTGCCTAGCCCTTACCACTCTTTTGCCTTGGAACCAATACACAATGTTGATTCTAAGACAGAAGGTAAGAGTTAAAAAAAATCCTTACTGGTACAGCATATTGAACAGGATGAGGGCTCTGAATATCCAAGAAAGGGCAAAGAGTGCCAGGAGGATGGAAAGGATGCACCAGAACACTGTCAACAAAGGTCCTGCTGTCAGGAATTTTGACTTTGCTCCTGGATCTTAGAGGACACTGATGAGAAACTGGAGGCTCTCTCCCCTCCTCCAGGCAAAAAGGAGTAGCCAAGCCTTTTATTTCTATTTTTAAAAATTTTATTTAATTAGTCAATTTAGAACATTTTCCCTTGGTTACAAGAATCATATTCTTTTCCTTCCCTCCCTTCCCCCCACACTTCCCATAGCAGATGAGCAATTCCACTGGGTTTTACATGTATCCTTGATCAAAACCTATTTCCATGTTGTTGATGTTTGCAATAGGGTGCTCATTTAGAGTCTACATCCCCAATCATATCCCCCTCAACCCGTGTGATCAAGCAATTTTTTCTTCTGTGTTTCTGCTCCTACAGTTTTTCCTCTGAATGTGGATAATGTTCTTTCATGTAAATCCCTCCAAATTGTTCTGGATCATGACATTGCTACTAATGGAGAAGTTCATTGCATTCAATTGTACCACAGTGTAGCAGTCTCTGTGTATAATATTCTCCGGATTCTGCTCCTTTCACTCTGCATCAACTCCTGGAGGTCATTCCAGTTCATATGGAATTCCTCCAGTTCATTATTCCTTTCAACACAATAGTATTCCATCACCAACAGATACCACAATTTGTTCAGCCATTCCCCAATTGATGGGCATCCCCTCGTTTTCCAATTTTTTGCCACCACAAAGAACGCAACTATGAATATTCTTGTACAGGTCTTTTGCCTTATTATCTTTTTGGGGTATAAACCCAGCAGTGCTATGATAGGCAAGCTTTTTAAAAGAGGACCCAAACCACAACCTGGTGAGCCACAGATCTAAAAGGAAATTGTTCTGTGGCTGTTTAGACAAAGACAGCAGATCTATGAAAGTGATGCTTCAGTCTCCTTTTTCTAATAGCCTCAGAGAGAATAGACTCTCTGAGTCTAGAATGACTTACCTTGAGGGGAAAGCTGACTGGGATAAAAGATTTCAATTGCCAAAGGACAAAGTATTTGTTTTATTAAGTAAATAGTTTTCCTTGACTAATCAAGCCCACTGGGAGCTCTCCCAGGTACTACTAAAACTTCATGCCAACCCCTCCTATCTGCTTGATCCAAACCATATTTCGAACTATCCAGGTCTATTGCCTAAAGCCTGCTGGTCTGTCTTGGCCAGTCTCTAGCCAAGTCTCCTGTCCATATTCAGTCTTGCTATCATATCCTTTCTTGTCTCTAACTACCTGTTTCTGGCACCAGTTTTAGGAATTATACTTGGAGTCTGACCACTATTCCAACCTAATTGTCATTATCCTGCCAACATTAGAGGAATCTCTTTTGTGTAGAGTTCAAGAATATCTCACTTTATTGTGCTTTGTTTTATGGTACTTCACAGATATTGCATTAATTTTTTTAAAACAAATTGAAGGTTTGTGGCAATCCTGAATCAAGCAAGTTTACCACACCACTTTTCCCCAACAGCATACGCTCACATTGTGTTTCTGTGTCACATTTTGGTCATTCTCACAATACTTCAAAACTTGTCCACCATAATTATATCTATTATGACAATCTGTAAAAGTGTTTTTATATTACATTTGTAATTGTTTTGAGGTGCCTTGAACCATGCCTATATCAGATAACAAACATATAATAATAAATGTGTGCCCTAACTGCTCCAACAACCAGTCATTCCCTGTCTCTCTCCCTCTCCTCTGGCCTCCCTATTCCCTGAGACAAAACAATCTTAAAGAACATTACATAAACTCTTTGCAACTTCAATTCATTGATCCCAATTCTGCTATCTAGGGCCAAACAGATGAATCGTAATGCCACTTTTTTGAGACAATCCTTAAAATGCTTGAAAATAGTTACCATTCTCCTCCCTGCTCCCATCACCTTAACCCCTGAACTTTTTTCCTCCTGCTTAAATATCTCCAGTTTCTTCTTTCAAAGTGTTCTAATATTCCGTCTTTTCTCTCAGAGTTTTCTGTCTAGAATTTTCTCCTTCTTCCTTTGCCAAATTCCTAATTATTGTTGTTCAGTCATGTCTAATATTTCCTAACCCCATGGCCCACATCATGCCAGGTCCTTCTATCCCCCACTGACTCTCAAAGTCTGTCTAAGTTCATGTTCAGTGTTTCCATGACACTATCTATCCAACTCAACCTCTGCCATTCCCTTCTCCTTTTCCCAACACCAGAGTCTTTTCCAACGAGTCCTGTCTTCTCATTATGTGGCCAAATTATTGAATTTCAGTTTCAGTATTTGACTTTCTAGTGAATAGTCTGAGTTAATTTCTTTAAGTATTGACTAATTTGATCTCCTTGCTGTCCAAGGGACTCTCAAAAGTCATCTCCAGTACCACAATTCATGTCAGTTCTATGGCACTCAGCTTTCCTTATAGTCCAACTCTTGCAGCCATAACTTTCTACTGGAAAAAAAACATAGCTTTGACTATATGAACTTTTGTTGGCAAGGTAGCATCTGTTTTTTAGAATGGTGAGAAAGTAAGCACTTAATTAATGGGGGGGGTTCCCTATTCTATTCTAATAGAGCTACATAGGTGGATACTTTATCTCCTTCTTAAATTATAAGTTTCTTAAAGGTATAAACTGCATCTTAACTTGTTTCACTGTGCTCTCCATACCCATTACCTAGTATAACGTGGTCAGCACATAATCAACACTGAATATGTTTTTATTGTATTCTTTGAAATCAATCAGGTAATGGGAATTTGGGCACTCATTCTGATGCTGAGCAGAGTTGCCTGCATTAGTATTGTAGAAAAAGGGGTTCATCCATGGATACACCAAAGACAAAGCAAAGATAGGGCCAATCCTGGCAGCAAGTTGAGGTAGAAATACCAAGAGAAGAGAAGGAATGTACAGGAAAAAAACCAAGAACCATACAAACTGTTTCACATAGCACTGGATCCAAAAGAAAGATGCAGCTGAGAAAAGACAGTGGGATCATGGGGTCAGGCTTCCAGGAAGGCTAGTTTCACTAATCACCTGCCCTCCCAGGCCACCTGAAACAGAGCATTTGGACATATGCTCTTGTTTTTGCATCACTGCAAAGGTAACAGCTGTTGTCACCTCTTCTGAAGCTCATTAGAAACCTTTTTTCCTTTGGTTATCAAAAAAGGAAAAAAAACAAAACTTTTCACTATTGGAGGGGTTGGGATTCCTGCATAAGTTCATATTCTGCCTTCCTTACCCATAGCAAAATGAAATGAGAACAGACAGTTCAGCCCTTGTCAAATATACAAGAACAAGCTTTCTGACAAAGAGAGCTGGCTTCTTGAATCCTCCTTCTGTCCCTGCACTAGAGGTGCTGCAAGGACACAATCTACTGTGGAATAGCTAAAGAGATCAGTATGAAAAATTCTGGAAATTTGATTGTCAGTGACCCTGGGGAATTGCCCTCTCCCTGATGCCTCATGCCAATTAATGCCAACAGATTACCTTTGCCACTAAAAGTTTTGGTGTAATTCAGACATATAGATAAAAAGAACACATTTACCTGACCAGCTACTTTTGACTGGGGTTTTTGACTGGGTCATCTGCTCTATTACACTGCTTTCTGGAAGTGGCGAGTGACTTTTCATCCATTTGCAAAGGTTTCAAAATACCATGATTTTCCCTTTTTTTGCAAATCATTGTGGAGTGGGGTCTCAGAGAACTACAGTGCAATTGTGTTGCTGATAAGCTAATATTTGGCAGGGAGACAATGAGGTCTATGAAAGATGGAGCACTCTACTGGGTTGGGATGTTGGCAAAGATAACCTGAAAATTTGGGTAAACTTTTGGGCTAGGGTAGAGCAAGGGATAAAGAACCTTTAGAATTCAGGAACTGTTCAGAGGTTCTAAGCTGGGGTCAAACACTGAGGACAACAGAAATGGTTATGAAGAGGAGGATCTCACCTTTCCTTTTCTTCTTTGTGTCATATAGTCCATTGTCCTAAGAGCTGAAACTTAGGCTCAGAATGTCAATAACTCTCAATAAAACTCGGTGCTATTAGTTTTTTCAGCTTGTTAAATGGGAAAGCAGTGGGGGCCTTTAAAAAAAAAAGGACTTTTCAAAATCACCTCATCTACCATTTTTATTGTTGTTTAGTCATTTTGGTTATGTCCAACTCTTCATGACCCCATTCGGGGTTTTCTTGGCAGATCCTTCTCTAGTTCATTTTACAAATGTGGAAATTGGGGCAAACTGGATTAAGTGACTTATCTAGGATCACACAGCCAGGAAGTATCTGAAGGCAGATTTGAGTTCAGGAAGATGAGTCTTCCTGATTCCAGGCCTGACGCACTGTGAAACCTAGCAGCCCTCCACCATCTTTTGCCTTGTGATAAACCCTTCCAAAATCAGAATTGTAACTGGTAAACATCTAAAATTATGAAGAAAATAGCAGAGAAAAGAAGCTCCTTCTCTCAAGATCATAGATTATAGGGCTGGAAGGGACATTGGAGTCTAAATTTCTTAATTTATGGATGAAGAAACAGATCCAGAGACAAGAAATTACTTGTTCTGGGTCCATAGTAAGTATCTGAGGCAAGATTGGAATTCAGATCTTCCTGATTCCAAGTTCAGAACTCTATTCACTGTGTCATCAAAGTAAGCCATTGGAAGTCAATTCTAAAGGCTCCTGCCTAAATTTGCTAAATCGAGTTAGCCCTAGTACTCAGGATTCAGCCTGGTAAGTAAGACATCTGTACCTACTTTTTCTCACCCAAGTTACCCAAGTTCCTGAAATCTGAATGCTTGCTATAATAGCAGAGATCTCATGTGCAAAATGCTTGCAGAAAAGGTTGTTTCCCATCTGAAAGAACAGTCCAGATATAGGAAATTTGTGTTATTAGGTACTAGAAATATTTAGGGATCATATAAAAACAAATCCACCCATGAGGTATAATGGATATATATATGTGTGTATATATATATATATATATACACACACACACATATATACATATATATATATACATAGTGCTTGTAAAACTTAAAGCACTATGTAAATGTTGGATATTTTATTGTTGTTATTTGTGTCCACCAGTGCTTAGCAAATAGTAGGTGTTTAATAAATGCTTATTAAATTGAATTGAAAGCATCCACTGCTACTCCATAAATCCCAAGGGAACAATGCACATAGTGGGAATCTTCAAACTACAGCCCAGTTCCTGCCACTTCAATAACAGGGAGGAGGGACAGGGGAAGGAGAGATTTTCAAATGAGGTCTGAGTGTCCCTAAATTGGGGCAATTGGCCCAGCATGTTTATAATCCTAGCTCACTTTGAGGAAGAAAGAAATTTGTTCACTTCTGCCTCCCACAAACTCTCCTCCCTGACCTATGACAGCCTCATCATTAGCCAATGAATTTCTTTAAACCCTGGTGGAGGTAGTGGCTCACTTCCACTTACTCTAATGGCAAATGCTTCTATCTTTCAAATCTGAGGCTGTTGGTGTCAGAGACTCTGAGAGCTTGGGACACCCAGAGGGAGTTTAGTTGTCTATTTTTGATTCAGAGACTACATTAATTGTTGGAAAGAGTCTAGCTCATTGGCTGTGAGGAAAAGAAAAGGCTAATTTTCTCCCAAAGGCCTTCATTATCCCTCCTGGACCTAGAGGAAACAAGCTATATAGTATATAATTAGCAGATGACTTTGCTTTAGCTCACCCCAGTGCCATTTTTCTGTTTTTAGAAGCAGAGATAATGTAGAAAGACTGTAGCAGCAATAGGAACAAGGTCAGTTTTATGCACACGAGGAGGTGACTACCTCTCTGTTGTGTTTTGAGGTTTTCTCAGATCCAAAAATATGAGATTATCCTCCCTCACCTGAGTTGTTGGATGCAATTCCACAGAGAGTTTAAGCTCATAAGCCATAGAGTTGGAAGAGTTCCTGGTTCATACTCTGGACAAGTTGTTTTATTTCTATGAGTCTCAGTTTCCTCATCTATAAAATGAGAGGGCTGGACTAGATGACCTCTAAGGTCTCTTCCTGCCCTAAATTTATTACCTTTGGGTCTGTCTCCCTTTAACTTTAGGTTTTGCAATTGGTGGGAGACAGTATGGACAGGAGATAGGATTCAGAGCTAAAAGGTACCTTAAAGATCATCTAATCCAGTCCTTCACCTGCTAGATAAGGAAACAAGTTCCAGAGGAGCTAAATGACTTATTACCTGGTCACAGAGGTAGAAATCAGTATTGTTGTTCACTTGTGTCCAACTCTTCATGACTCCATTTAGGCTTTTCTTGGCTAAGATACTGGAATGATTTGCCATTTCCTCCTCCAGCTCATTTTACAGAAGAGGAAACTGAGACAAACAGGGTTAAGTGACTTACCCATGTTTTTACAGCTAGTATTTGAGACTAGTTGGAACTGCCAAAGATGTCTTCATGTCTTCCAGAGTTTGGCACTATCCACTGCACCACTTGGCTACCCATAAATCATTAGGATTTGTCTTAGGCCTTCTGACCCCAGGTTCAATGTTACTGCCACACCAATTCAATAATTTAATTTAATTTTTTGTTTATCTCTAAACCCTTACCTTCTGTCTTAGAATCAATATTAAGTACCTGTTTCAAGGCAGAAGAGTGGTAAAGGCTAGGCAAGTGGAATTAAATGACTTGCCTAGTGCCACACAACTAAGAAATGTCTGATATCAGATTTGAACCCAGTACCGCTTGTCTTTAGGCCTGTCTCTCTAATCACTAAGCCACCTACCTGCCCCTAATTCAATTAAATTTAAAACACATTTATTATGTTCACTGTGTGCCAGGTACATGTCTACATACTGGGGATATACAAAGTCAAAAATGAAATAATCTCTGCCTTCCAGGAGCTCACCTCCTCCTAGGAGTGATGGTGCAAACAAAATGAACCCAGGAAAATAAATATAAAATATAAACTAGTTCAATTCAAGATACTTGGGTGGAGACACTCACAAGTGGAAGAATTAGGAAAGGCTTGAAATGAGCCCTGAAAGGAGCTAATGGTCCCAAGGGGCTAAAGTGAGGAAGGAAACCATTTCAGATAAGGGGGCACCCCACACACCCCGATATTGGTTGGTTATTGTCCTTTGTACTTAAAGAGGACCAAAATAACATCACTGACGATGCCTTTTGACTCATGCATGAATTGGTTTTAAGTGAGGCAGAGTTGCACAAAGTCCTTGTCCTCTCTCTGTCAGAATCACCCCAGTCCAGTGCCTAGTCAGGATGACTGGTGATGGCTCAGAATAGAGTGGATTATCTTGGTGTCTTCAGTGGCTGACTAAGCTTTAAACACTCCATAGAGCCTCCTTTAGCCTCCTTCATGGCCATTGGAATTGTTCTCTTCTGTTCCTCCCACCATCACATCTCACTTCACCCATTTTATCTCATATATTTTATCTTATGTTGTTATATTTTATTGTATCATATCATACCATATATAGTATCATATTGTGTTAAATAACATTATACTCTGTTACATATTATATAATTTTATGGCTGTATATTATACATATTATATTATGTATACTACATATATTATATATATATATTTTACAACTATATGTTATATTATACCACACCCTATTTTCCTTCTAAACAGAGATCAAGCTCCATTTCTGCACAGTTGTTCTTGGTCCCTTTGACTGCTAATACCTTCCTCTTCAAAATCACCTCATTTATTTTGAATATATTTTGTATAGATGCAGTGTGGCTTAATGGGAAAAGAATTGGCTTCAAAGCTGGGAAGACCTGAGTTGGAGTTCTCTCTTTGACACAGATTAGCTGTCCTTCACTCGCCAAATCATAACTCTTCTGGGAATCCTCTGAGACTTTAAGATGCAGAGGAGGTAGTGCTATAAAGGGGAGGAAGTTCCTCCCCAGGAGCTCCCTATGCAGGTCTGAAATCACAGATGTGCTGATATATATATGTCTATATACATCCACAGACACATGCATATAACTAGGTCTTCCCAATAACCTGCAAACTCCCTGAGGGCAGTGACTCACTGTTGTCTTTATATTCTTAGCATCTATGCACAGTGTCTGGCACTTAATAATTGCTTAATTATCAATCCTGATTAATTGAATGAGGATTTATATGATAATATAGGATTCCAAGGTTATAGGAGGATCACAGGATCTAGAATTAGAAGAGAACAATAGGGAACAATCTTAATTTAACAGTTTAGCAATCAGAGGCTTGGAGGCAATAGTAACTTGTTCAAAGACCATGGCAGGGGATTAAGCATTTATATAGTACTTACTATATATAGGTATTATGGCAAACATTTTACAGAATCTTGTTTAATCTTCATAATAACCTGTGAGACTGGTGCTACTATTACCTTACAGTCAAGGAAAATAAGGCAAACAAAGGTTAAGTCACTTGCCCAGGGTCACTCAGCTGGGTGTTTGAAATCCCTATGGTTGGATTTGAACTCAGGTCTTCCTGATTTCAGATCTGGCACTATATCCACTGTACCATCTAGCTGAATCATAGATTTAGAGCTGAGCATGATCAAGGGTCATCCATTTCCATTTCCTTGCTTTGCAGGTGAGGAAACTGAGCCAAGTTCATCAATCTATTAAATAGATTATTAAATAGATTAAAAAGATTTTAGATTTATGTCCAAGATCCCTAAATCTGGTGTTCTTTCCACCACAACAAACATAAAAATGAATATCTCCTTTCTAAGTGAGAATATACTTCTGAGTGTATAAAGCATATTATTTGAGCACAACTTCAATGTACCATGCAGATTCTATAAAGTCCTACTTAAGGTTGGAAGAACCTGACCTGGCTGATCCATCAATATCTCTCCCAGATCTGTGACTGTCCATATTTATTATGTTCTGATCAATATTAATTGCAAACATAGTAAATCCACAAGGCAACACATAGGTACCTCATGAATCCTTGTCACCTAACTGGTTCTATTGCCTATATAATTTATGACAAGAACACATGTTGCGCTGCTCCTACTGACCAACTCCCAGTGTGGTCCCATCAGCAAACAAATGACAATAAACAAAACCCAGCAGTTTCTTTAGAGGATGACAAGGTGTTTCTATTTGACCTTTATCCATCCAGCTGTCCATTTCTTTTTAGTTTTAAGACCAAGTAAATGGCATCCAACAGGTCCCTAGGGGACAATGACAGGTCTCTTCTTTTTAGTTCTCTTCTTTTCCTTCCTTTGCCTCCCCACTGCAGGCTGAACAAAAAAAGAGAAAAAGATCAATACAAAGAAAAACCTCAGGCTTGGGGTATCAGTTTGTTGACCTCTAGTTTTACACTGGTCTGGCAGGGGGTCCAGTGCTGAAGTTTAACAGAATCAACAGCTGTGCTTCTAATTAGTTATTAGAGCTCTTTCTCTTGAGTGGATACTCTGGCAAGAATCTACAAGCCTCCAAAGATTCCTTCTGGAGTTCAGAGAAAAAGACTCAGCTACATGGGAATTATAGGGCAGGGGTCATTGACAACAAGGACAAACCAACATTTCTCATTCTCAATTGGGAGTTACCTTTTGTAACTGAAAGAACAATCCAATAAATCTTTATTAAGTGCCTATAGTAAGTAAGGCACTATACTAGATTATGGGATATTGTACAAAAGCAGCATTAAAACGAGTTTTTACCCTGAAAGAGTTTATATTCTACTAGTAGGATGCAACTTGAATGAATGAATGAATGAATGAATGAAAAATAATTTGTCAAGCATCTACTAAGGGCCAATCCCAAGCAGTTGGGATATGAATACAAAGAAAAGCTGACATTCTAATGGGGAAAACAATACTCCCCAACATGTATAAGTATACATATGATTACTTGAGGATGAGGGAGAGAGAAATAAGGCTTTCAATTAGAGATGGCATATAAAGTGAACCTTAAAGGAAGCTGGGAATTTTAAGAGGCAGAAGTGAAAAGAATGTATATTCTGGTCATAGAAAAATCACACATATAAAGGCATGGAAATGGGAGGTGGAGGGAAAAACAAACAGTTCAGTTTGAATGAGTAGTATAATTGTGTAAAGGGAAGCTATGAACAATAAGTCAATTGCATGACCATGAACAGCTTTAAATACTTAGATGAAGACAAGAGGGAAACACTGAATTTTCTTGAGTAGGGGAATGACACGGACCAACTTATCCTAGCAACAAAAAGTCTAGCTAACTCACCAATTCTTCATCTCAGAGAAGAGGTTCTTAATATTTTGTACTCATGGGCCCTTTTGGCAGCCCAGTAACACCTATGGATTCTTTCTCTAAAAAGAAGTTTTTAAGTGTATTAAATAAAACATAGGTCTAAAAAGAAAGTCAAATTTATTTGTATACAACTATTAATATAATATTTACATATATACTAAGTCCATAGACCTCAGGTTAAGAATCTCTGTCTTAGAATGTGATTTTTCCTAAATAATGTAATTCTTTGGGAGTTGTATGAAGAAATATCTAGACATGTTGGCAATTTTAATACTCCCAAAGTTGCCAGTTTAATTATAAAATCAAGAAAAAGATCCTTGTTATTTCAGTAATTATAAGAGAAAAGATTTCAATCTCCAGGAGTTTTTTCTGCATATTGTTCTTGAGGGGGCATAGGCAAAATAGATGAGTAGAGAGAGCATTCCAAAGTATTTTTTAAAATATGCCCCTCCAAACAATTTTAAAATAACTCATTAAATTGAGACATTTTTCAAACCCAAGATAACTTAGGAGGTTGGAAGGAGAGATCTCTGACTCGGGACTGAAAACTGGTCAGGAGCACAGCACAGCAGCAACACCAACTGTAGACATTGGAGACTGCAGCAGTAACAGCAGCAATAAGCTCTCATTGTCGAGAGCTGGAAAGGGGTTTGGAGAACAGTTCAAAAAGACAATACAGGGATCCACTGTGTGGACACTGGGTGAAAGACTGGTCACCATTCAGTAGCTCCATTGCCCAATACTCAGTTCTAGGCACAGTTCTTGAGCAGAAAGGAGTGTTTACAGTCATAGGGGAATAGGAGCCCTGAACAGAACAGAAAGAAGGCATGGCCCCTAGTTCCTTGTATCAGGTCCAGGGCTGAGAAAAGAGAACTAGAGAACTAATGCTTGTGGATGCAAGGAATCAGGGATTTTTTCTAGATAAGGACCAGAATGCAGACTAGTAAAGCAGAAACCACCCTGGATCACAACACCTTAGAAGCCTCCCCAAATTACAGATTTCCAGAACTAACTTCAAAAACAGTAGGTGAAAAAGCCTGAAACTTGGGACAATGACACCACATCCCACAGGTACCCAACTCCAACATTAATTCAAATTCAAAAAATAGGATGGAAAAAATAAACAAACAACAAAATGAGAAAAGGCACAAAAAGGCACTATACTGATAAGGAAGTTCAAGAGAAAAACTCAAAACAAGATAATCTGTAAACATCTACAAGCAAAGCTTCAAAGAAAAATGAAGATTGTATGCAAGCTGAACAATCCCCAGAAGAACTAAAGAAAGAGATTTTTTTAAACCCATACCTTCCATCTTTGAGTGGTAAGGGCTAGGCAATGGGGGTCAAGTGACTTGCACAGGGCCACACAGCTAGGAAGTGTCTGAGGCCAGATTTGAACCTAGGACATCCTGTCTCTAGGCCTGGCTCTCAATCCACTGAGCTGCCAAGAAAGAGATTTTTAAAAGAGCACAAAAATTATTTTATAAATCAAATAAAAGCAGTACAGGAAAGATTGGGAAAAGAAATGAAGGAATAGGAATAAATGATGATGGAAAAATTAACAGCTTCATAAAAGAAGCACAAAAAATATTGAGGACAAAATCTATTTAAAATACAGGATTGGCCAAATGGAAAAATAGGTAGAAAATTTCACAGAAGAAAACAACCTCTTAGAAATTCGGATTGGTCAAGTAGAAAAGAGTTACCAAATCTAACTGAAGGAAATAATTCCTTAAAAATTAAAATGGAACACATGGAAACTAAGGACTCTGTGAGACATCAAGAAGCATTAAAATATAATGCACTGCTGGTGGAGTTGTGAATTAATCCAACCATTCTGGAGGGCAATTTGGAACTTTGCCCAAAGGGCACTAAAAGACTGTCTGCCCTTTGATCCAGGCATAGCACTGCTGGGTTTATACCCCAAAGAGATAATAAGGAAAAGACTTGTACAAGAATATTCATAGCTGCACTCTTTGTGGTGGCAAAAAATTGGAAAATGAGGGGATGCCCTTCAATTTGGGGAATTGCTGAACAAATTGTGGCATATGTTGGTGATGGAATACTATTGTGCTCAAAGGAATAATAAACTGGAAGAATGCCATGTGAACTGGAATGACCTCCAGGAATTGATGCAGAGTGAAAGGAGCAGAATCCAGAAAACATTATACACAGAGACTGATACACTGTGGTACAATTGAATGTAATGGACTTCTCCATTACACTGCTATGATCCTAAACAACTCAGAGGGGTATACAAGAAAGAACACTATTCACATTCAGGAAAAACTGTGGGAGCAGAAACACGGAAGAAGAACTGCTTGATTACATGGGTCAAGGGGTATATGATTGGAGATGTAGAATCTAAATGATCATTATAGTGCAAATATCAACATCATGGAAATAGGTTCTGATCAAGGACACATGTAAAACCCTGTGGAATTGCATGTTGGCTATGGGAAGGGGTGAGGGGAGGGGAGGGAGGGAAAGAGATATGATTTTTGTAACCAAGGAATAATGTTCTAAATTGACTAAATAAATTTTTCAAAATAAAAAAAAGAAGAAGAAGCATTAAAATACAGGCAACAAGATAGCATAATAGGAGAGTTCCAGGTCTGATGTCATGAGAATCTAGGTTCAAATCTGGCCTCAGATAGTCCTAGTTGTGTGACCCTAGTCGTGTAACTCCAGTTCTCTAGTCTTTACCATTCTTCTGCCTTAGAACTAGTATCAATTCGAAGACAGAAAATACGGCTTAAAAAAAAGAAACAATCAAAAAGTGAAAATGCTGAAAAAAATAGAAGAAAATGTGAATTATCTCAATGAAAAAACAACTGATGTAAAAAAAGATTGAAGGCAGATAATTTAAGAATAATTGGACTTCCTGAAAAGCATTACCAACAAAAGAAACTATATTTCAAAAAATTATATAGAAAACTGCCTAGATATTTTAGAACCAGAGGGCAAAATAGAAATTTAAAGAATACACCAATTGCCTCCTGAAAAAGATCTCAAAATGAAAACTCCCAAAAATATTATACCCAAATTCCAGAGCTTCCAGTTCAAGGAGAAAATACTACAAACATCTAGAAAGAAACCATTCAAATACCATGAAAGCACAGCCAAGATCACACAAGATTTAGTTGCTTCATTACAACCAATTTGCTACCTAGCAAAATTGAGTATAATCCTACAGGGGGGAAATGGATATATATATATATATATATATATATATATATATATATATATATATATATATATATATATATATATATATATATATATATATATATATATATATACTTAGTTAAATATAAGACTTTCAAGTATTCCTAAGGAAAAGATCAGAGTTGAATAGAAAACTTGACATTCAGTCACAAAACTCAAAAGTAGCATGAAAAGGAAATCATGAAAGAGAAATTATAAGGGACTTAATAAAGTTAAATTGTTTACATTCCTATAGGAAGATGATAGTATGTAATTCCTAAGAACTTTATCATAACTAGGGTAGTTAGAAGGAGACTTCATAGAGGGCATGGGTGTAAATGAATCATTTTTGTATCATCGTAAAAAAAGAGAGAGATAAACAGGGCTTCCGGGTAAACATGGTGACAGTCTAAATGCAGAACTCTTCCTCTCCCCACCACCTACTGATACAGACTACCTCAAAAAGACAAAAAAAACCCCCAAATTAATAGGAATAAGGGGACTCTAAAGTAGGATGCAGCACCAAAGGTACATGGGATTTGGGCATTTCCACACCATAAGGAGGTGAAAAAGCTCTCACCAAAACACGAGCTGATCCACCCTCTCCCACCCCACCTATAGAGCTGGAGCCAGAGCCAGAGCCAGAGCCAGCACATGCTAGAATCAGTGAGTGAACAAGGGGCACCTCTGGAGTGAGTGAGGGGCAACTCTGGGTCCTTGACATCTGACTGAGACCACCAAGGACCTACCCCTGAGAGCAGCTGGACCTGAAGCCCCAGCAGGCTGAGGAGCGCACACCGTGGGCACCTGCACAGGAAGATAGCACAGAGAGGGGCAGCGAACAGCAGAAGCTGCAGAGACTCCAGAGCTGGCCTTAGCCAAAATCCTTGCTCCTAAGCTCAATACACAGAGAGCCTGCCAATCTCACTCAGATTTCTGAAAAGGGAAGGAAAAACCACCACAGTGATGGCAAATAGTGCCCAGGAACAACAACTTCCCAACTTCAAGAAAAAAAAAGAAGGGGTTGACCCTGGATAAGTTTTACAGAGGAAAAATCCAGGCTACAGAGGAAATAGAAGAGGAAATCCAAATAAATTCACCAAAACCTTCTGGGAAAAAATGGAAATTGTCAACAAGCTTTTGAAGAATTTAAATTGGAGCTTATAAAAAAGATGGAAGCCTTCTGGCAAGAAAAGTGGGAAATAGTTCAAAAAGAAAATAACAGTTTAAAGGACAAGAACTCCCAATTGGATAAACAGATGGAAACCACAAAAAACAGGATAGACCAAACCAAAAAGGAAATTCAAAAGATTATAGCATAAAATCAAAAGACTAAAGTAGAAAACCAAAATATTATAGCAAAAAATCAAAAGATTATAACAGAAAACCAGGCCTTAAGGACCAGAATTGGGCAATTGGAAATTAATGATCTGGAAAAACAGCAAGAATTAACAAAGCAAAGTCAAAAGACTGACAAAATAGAAGAACACATAGAATATCTCACTGAAAAGATGAAAGATCAGGAAAACAGAATATGAAGAGACAATTTGAGAATCCTTGGTCTACCTGAAAACCCAGAAATAAACAGAAATCTTGACATCATACTACAAGAAATTATCCAAGAAAACTGCCCGGATGTTCTAGAACAAGGGGGCAAAATAGACATTGAAAGAGTTCATAGAACACTCTTTACCTTAAATCCTCAAAAGACAACTCCCAGGAATGTAATTTCCAAATTCAAAAGCTTCCAAGCTAAGGGAAAATTTTCAAGAACTCAAAAAGAGACAATTCCGATATCAAGGAGGACCAATCAGGATTACAGAAGATGTGGCAGCTTCCACACTAAAGGACAACAAGGCTTGGAATATGATATTTAGAAAGGCAAGAGAATTGGGTCTTCAATCAAGGATCACCTACCATCAAAACTGACTATATCTTTCCAGGGGGAAGTATGGGCATTCCACAAAATAGAAGATTTCCAAGTATTTGTAAAGAAAAGATCAGAACTAAGTGTAAAGTTTGATATCCAAACACAAAGATCAAGAGAAACATGAAAAGGTAAATAAGAAAGAGAGGGAGAAGGAGGAAATTTTTTTAATGTAAACTTTCTTCTTTAAGGGCTTCAATAAGATCAAATTATTTATATTAATATATGGTGAAAATGCTATCTGTAACTCTCAAAACTCATATTCACTATTATAGTAATCAGAGGAATCATTCACAGGAAGGGACTGAGGTAAAAAGTGCTATAAGATGATATGCAAAAAATGAAAAAGGGAGTGGGAAATTGAAGATGGCACCAAGAGATACTTGAAGAAATAAAATAAATAGGACAATCTTTATCACACAAAGATACACAAGGGAAGGGGAGGGGAAGAATACTTATAAGAAGGAGAGGAAGAGAGCGCTAATAGATAATACTTAAATCTTACTCTCAGTGAAATCAATTCTGAGAGGGAAGAGCATCTAGATCCATTGGAGTATTGAATTCTATTTTACCCTACAGGGAAAATTAGAAGGGAAAACTAAGGGGGTAGGGGGGCAAGGAGTCCAAAAATGGAAGGAATGAGAGGGGGGAGGGAACTTAACAGGCCCTAAAAAAATAAGAAGGGAACAAAAAGGGAAGCATATTAAGGGCAAGGATTAGGGGGGTTGATTAAAAGCAAACCACTGGTTTAAAAGGATATAGCAAAAGAAGAAAGGAAAGAACTAGGAGAGGATATCAAAATACTGGGGAATACACAAGTGGAAATCATAACTTTTGAACATGAATGGGATGAATTCACCCATAAAATGAATACAAATAGGAGAGTGGATTAGAAATCAAAATCCTACCATATGTTGTCTGCAAGAAACACACTTGAGGTGGGGAGACACTCACAAGGTTAGAAATAAGGTTGGAGCAAAACCTGTTGGGCCTCAACTGATAAAAAGAAGGCAGGAGTTGCAATCATGATATCTGACAAAGCCAAAGTAAAAATAGATCTGATTAAAAGGGATAGGGAAGGCAACTACATCCTGATAAAAGACAGTATAAACAACCAGGAAATATCAGTACTCAAAATGTACGCACCAAATGGCATAGCATCCAAATTTTTAAAGGAGAAACTAGAGGAGCTCAAGGATGAAATAGATAGAAAAACTATACTAGTGGGAGATCTGAACCTTCCCCTATCCGAACTAGATAAATCAAATCAAAAAATAAATAAGAAAGAGGTGAGAGAAGCAAATGCAATCTTAGAAAAATTAGAGTTAGTAGACATATGGAGAAAAATAAATAGGGATAAAAAGGAATACACCTTCTTTTCAGCAGCACATGGTGCATTCACAAAGATTGACCATGTACTAGGGCATAAAAACATGGCAAACAAATGCAGAAAAGCAGAAATAATAAATGCAACCTTTTCAGATCATAATTCAATAAAAATAATAATCAGTAATGGTACATGGAGAGGCAAATCAAAAATTAATTGGAAATCAAATAATATGATTCTCCAAAATCAATTAGAGAACAAATCATAGAAACAATTAATAATTTCATTGACAAAAATGACAATAATGAAACATCCTTTCAAAATCTATGGTATGTAGCCAAAGCAGTACTCAGGGGAAATTTATATCCTTGAATTCATATATTAACAAATTAAGAAGGTCAGAGGTCAATGAATTGGATATGCAAATCAAAAAACTTGAAAGCAAACAAATTTAAAAAAAAAACAGATGAAAACTAAATTAGAAATCCTAAAAACTAAGGGATAAATTAATAAAATTGAAAGTGAAAGAACTATTGAACTAATAAATAAGGCTAGAAGCTGGTATTTTGAAAAAACAAAAAAATAGACAAAGTACTGGTCAATCTAATAAAAAAGGAAAGAAGGAAACCAAATTAACAGTATCATAGATGTAAAGGGAGACCTCACCTCCAATGAAGAGGAAATTAAGGCAATCATTAAAAACTATTTTGCCCAATTATATGGCAATAAATATGGCAATCTAGGTGACATGGATGAATATTTACAAAAATATAAATTGCCTAGATTAGCAGAAGAAGAAATAGTATATTTAAATAATCCCATATCAGAAAAAGAAATTAAACAAGTCATCAAAGAACTCCCTAAGAAAAAATCCCCAGGGCCTGATGGATTTACAAGTGAATTCTATCAAACATTCAAAGAACAACTAATCCCAATATTATACAAACTATTTGACATAATAAGCAAAGAGGGAGTTCTACCAAATTCCTTTTATGATACAAATATGGTATTTATTCCAAAGTCAGGCAATTCAAAAACAGAGAAAGAAAATGATAGACTAAACTCCTTAATGAACAATGCAAAAATCTTAAATAGAATACTAGCAAAAAGACTCCAGCAAGTGATCATGAGGGTTATTCATTATGATCAGGTGGGATTTATACCAGGAATGCAAGAATGGTTCAATATTAGGAAAACCATCCACATAATTGACCATATCAACAAGCAAACCAACAAAAATCACATGATTATCTCAATAGATGCAGAAAAAGCCTTTGATAAAATACAACATTCATTCCTATTGAAAACACTAGAAAGTATAGGGATAGGAGGTCATTTCCTAAAAATAATAAACAGTATATATCTAAAACCACCAGCAAATATCATCTGCAATGGGGATAAACTAGATGCATTCCCAATAAGATCAGAAGTGAAACAAGGATGCCCATTTTCACCTTTATTATTTAACATTGTACTAGAAACAAACATTAGCAGTAGCAATTAGAGAAGAAAAAGAAATTCAAGGTATTAAAATTGGCAATGAGGAGACCAAGCTGTCACTCTTTGTAGATGATATGATGGTCTAATTAAAGAATCCTAGAGAATCAACTAAAAAGCTAGTTGAAATAATCAACAACTTTAGCAAAGTTGCAGGATACAGAATAAACCCACATAAGTCATCAGCATTTCTATATATCTCCAACACATCTCGGCAGCAAGAATTAGAAAGAGAAATTCCAATTAAAAT